>NC_071438.1:101743-186764 GCF_017976375.1 Cuculus canorus
GCCAATTCAGGTCCTCCAGTGCCACCACGAGGCCACCACAGCTCCTCCAGTGCCACCATGAAGGCAACTCCTGTCCTCAAGTGCCACCACGAGGCCACTTCAAGTCCTCCAGTGCCACCACGAAGCCACCATAGCTCCTCAAGTGCCACCATGAAGGCACCACAGCTCCTCAAGTGCCACCACGAGGCCACTAAAGGTCCTCAAGTGCCACCATGAAGCCACTTTAAGTCCTCAAGTGCCACCATGAGGCCACCACAGCTCCTCAAGTGCCACCATGAAGGCAACTCAAGACCTCAAGTGCCACCACGAGGCCACTTCAAGTCCTCCAGTGCCACCACGAGGCCACCACAGCTCCTCAAGTGCCACCATGAAGGCACCACAGCTCCTCAAGTGCCACCACGAGGCCACCACAGCTCCTCCAGTGCCACCACGAGGCCACTTCAAGTCCTCAAGTGCCACCACGAAGCCACCACAGCTCCTCAAGTGCCACCATGAGGCTACTAAAGGTCCTCAAGTGCCACCATGAGGCCACCACAGCTCCTCAAGTGCCACCATGAATCCACTTCAAGTCCTCAAGTGCCACCACGAGGCCACCAGAGCTCCTCAAGTGCCACCAGAGCTCCTCAAGTGCCACCACGAGGCCACTTCAAGACCTCAAGTGCCACCACAAGGCCACCACAGCTCCTCAAGTGCCACCATGAATCCACTTCAAGTCCTCAAGTGCCACCACGAGGCCACCAGAGCTCCTCAAGTGCCACCAGAGCTCCTCAAGTGCCACCACGAGGCCACTTCAAGACCTCAAGTGCCACCATGAGGCCACCACAGCTCCTCAAGTGCCACCACGAGGCCACTTCAAGTCCTCCAGTGCCACCACGAGGCCACCACAGCTCCTCAAGTGCCACCATGAAGGCACCACAGCTCCTCAAGTGCCACCACGAGGCCACTTCAAGTCCTCCAGTGCCACCACGAAGCCACCACAGCTCCTCAAGTGCCACCATGAGGCTACTTCAAGTCCTCAAGTGCCACCACGAGGCCACTAAAGGTCCTCAAGTGCCACCATGAAGCCACTTCAGGTCCTCAAGTGCCACCACGAGGCCACTTTAAGTCCTCAAGTGCCACCACGAGGCCACCTCAAGACCTCAAGTACCACCACAAGGCCACCAGAGCTCCTCAAGTGCCACCAGAGCTCCTCAAGTACCACCATGAAGCCACCACAGCTCCTCAAGTGCCACCATGAAGGCAACTCAAGACCTCAAGTGCCACCACGAGGCCACTAAAGGTCCTCAAGTGCCACCATGAAGCCACCTTAAGTCCTCAAGTGCCACCATGAGGCCACCACAGCTCCTCAAGTGCCACCAGAGCTCCTCCAGTGCCACCATGAAGCCACTTTTAAGTCCTCAAGTGCCACCATGAAGCCACTTCAAGTCCTCAAGTGCCACCACGAGGCCACCACAGCTTCTCAAGTGCCACCACGAGGCCACCTCAAGACCTCAAGTGCCACCATGAAGCCACTTTAAGTCCTCAAGTGCCACCATGAAGGCACCACAGCTCCTCAAATGCCACCACGAGGCCACTAAAGGTCCTCAAGTGCCACCGTGAAGCCACGTCAAGTCCTCAAGTGCCACCACGAGGCCACCACAGCTCTTCAAGTGCCACCACGAGGCCACCACAGCTCCTCAAGTGCCACCACGAGGCCACCAGAGCTCCTCAAGTGCCACCATGAAGCCACCACAGCTCCTCAAGTGCCACCATGAAGGCAACTCAAGACCTCAAGTGCCACCACGAGGCCACTAAAGGTCCTCAAGTGCCACCATGAAGCCACTTTAAGTCCTCAAGTGCCACCACGAGGCCACTTCAGGTTCTCCAGTGCCACCACGAGGCCACCAGAGCTCCTCAAGTGCCACCAGAGCTCCTCAAGTGCCACCATGAAGCCACCACAGCTCCTCAAGTGCCACCATGAAGGCAACTCAAGACCTCAAGTGCCACCACGAGGCCACCACAGCTCCTCAAGTGCCACCACGAGGCCACCAGAGCTTCTGAAGTGCCACCACGAGGCCCCCAGAGCTCCTCCACCCCACCAGGAGCCCTCGCGGTGTCCCCTTCCGCCCCCCAAGGGTTCTCCGTGGCGGCGTGGAGGCCACGGAGAAGGTCACCTTGAAGGGGTCGCGGTCGAGGGCGCGGAGGACGAGGGCGGCGGTGACGAAGGTGAGGCCTTCGGTGATGAAGGGCGAGTGGACGGGACGCGGCTCGAAGAGGTCCGGGTGGTTACAGACCTTGCGCAGCTGCATCAGAACGTTGATGACGCTCATGAAGTGACCGCTCGCCAGCGTGGCTTTGGTGCTGCGGGAAAACGAGGGCGTCACGGGGCGGAGCCCACCGGAAGGGGGGCAAAATCCACCCTAAATGGCGGCAAATCCCATCAAAATGGCGTCAAATCCAATCAAAATGGCGTCAAATCAATCAAAATGGCATCAAACCCACTCAAAATGGTGTCAAACCCACCCAAAATGGCGTCAAACCCACAAAAAATGGCACCAATTGTACTTAAAATGGCGTCAAATCCACCCAAAATGGCATCAATTGTACTTAAAATGGGTCAAATCCACCCAAAATGGGGTCAAATCCAATCAAAATGGGGTTGAATCCACCCAAAATGGCGTCAAATCCCATCAAAATGGCGTCAAACCCACAAAAAATGGCGCCAATTGTACTTAAAATGGCGTCGAATCCACCCAAAATGGCGTCAATTGTACTTAAAATGGGTCGAATCCACCTAAAATGGCGGCAAACCCAATCAAAATGGGGTCAAATCCACCCAAAATGGCGTCAAACCCACACAAAATGGCGTCAAACCCACACAAAATGGCGTCAAACCCACAAAAAGGGCGCCAATTGTACTTAAAATGGGTCGGATCCACCCAAAATGGCGGCAAACCCAATCAAAATGGGGTCAAATCCACCCAAAATGGCGTCAAATCCACCTAAAATGGGGTAAAACGCAACCAAAATGGCATCAAACACACAAAAAATGGCGTCAATTGTACTTAAAATGGCATCAAATCCACCCAAAATGGCGTCAATTCTACTCAAAATGGTGTCGAATGCACCCAAATGGCGTCAAATCCACCCAAAATGGGGTAAAACGCAACCAAAATGGCGTCGAATCCACACAAAATGGCGTCAATTGTACTTAAAATGGGGTCAAATCCACCCAAAATGGGGTCAATTCTACTCAAAATGGGGTCGAATCCACCCAAAATGGCGTCGATTCTACTTAAAATGGGGTCAAATCCACCCAAAATGGCATCACTTGTACTGAAAATGGGGTTGAATCCAATCAAAATGGCGTCAAACCCACAAAAAATGGCATCAATTGTACTTAAAATGGGGTCAAATCCACCCAAAATGGGGTCAAATCCACCCAAAATGGGGTCAAATTCACCCAAAATGGGGTCAATTCTACTCAAAATGGGGTCAAATCCACCCAAAATGGGGTCAAATCCACCCAAAATGGCGTCAAATCCACCCAAAATGGGGTCAAATCCACCCAAAATGGGGTCAATTGCACTTAAAATGGGGTCGAATCCACACAAAATGGCGTCAATTGTACTTAAAATGGGGTCAAATTCACCCAAAATGGGGTCAATTCTACTCAAAATGGGGTCGAATCCACCCAAAATGGGTCAAATTCACCCAAAATGGGGTCGAATCCACCCAAAATGGGTTCGAATCCACCCAAAATGGGGTCAAATCCACCCAAAACGGGGCCGAATCGCCCCAAAACGGGGCCAAATACCCCGAAACGGGGCCCACCTCGCTTGGCCCATGAAGTCGTCGTAGAGGAAGCGTTGGCGCTTGGAGAGGCGGCAGCGAAGGACGTGTTCGTATTTCTTGGGCATCTGCTTCTCCACGTCCACCTTGAGGCGGCGCAGCAGGAAGGGCCGAAGGACCTGCGCCGAGGGCGGCATCCCATAATAAGCAGAGGAGAGAAGGGCCGCGAGGGGGAAAAGCGCGGTCGAAACCAATCAAAATGGGTCAAACCCACCCAAAATGGGGTCAAATGCACCCAAAATGGGGTCAAATCCACCCAAAATGGCGTCAAATCCACCCAAAATGGATCAAATTCACTCAAAATGGATCAAATTCGCCCAAAATGGATCAAATCCACCCAAAATGGATCAAATTCACCCAAAATGGATCAAATTCACCCAAAATGGATCAAATTCCCCTAAAATGGGACCAAATTCACTCAAAATGGGGTTGAATCCACCCAAAATGGGATCAAATTCACCCAAAATGGCGTCGAATCCACCCAAAATGGATCAAAACCACCCAAAATGGGGTCAAATCCACCCAAAATGGGGTCAAATTCACCCAAAATGGGGTCAAATTCACCCAAAATGGATCAAATTCACCCAAAATGGGGTCAAATCCACCCAAAATGGCGTCAAATCCACCCAAAATGGGGTCAAATCCACCCAAAATGGGGTCAAATCCGCCCAAAATGGGGTCAAATCCGCCCAAAATGGATCAAATTCAACCAAATTGGATCAAATTTGCCCAAAATGGGGTCAAATTCACCCAAAATGGGGTCAAATCCACCCAAAATGGGGTCAAATCCACCCAAAATGGGGTCAAATTTGCCCAAAATGGATCAAATCCACCCAAAATGGGGTCAAATCCACCCAAAATGGGATCAAATCCACCTAAAATGGATCAAATCCACCCAAGATGGTATCAAATCCACCCAAAATGGGGTCGAATCCGTCCAAAATGGATCAAATTCAACCAAAATGGGGTCAAATCCACCCAAAGTGGGGTCAAATCCACCCAAAATGGGGTCAAATCCACCCAAAATGGGGTCAAATCCACCCAAAGTGGGGTCAAATCCACCCAAAGTGGGGTCAAATCCACCCAAAATGGATCAAATCCACCCAAAATGGATCAAATTCAACCAAGTTGGATCAAATTTGCCCAAAATGGGGTCAAATCCACCCAAAATGGGGTCGAATCCACCCAAAATGGGGTCGAATCCACCCAAAATGGATCAAATTCACCCAAAATGGGGTCAAATCCACCCAAAATGGGGTCAAATCCACCCAAAATGGGGTCAAATCCGCCCAAAATGGGGTCAAATCCGCCCAAAATGGGGCCAAATTCACTCAAAATGGGGTCCATTCTACCTAAAATGGGGCCAAATCCCCCCAAAACGGATCAAATCCACCCAAGATGGGTCCAAACCCCCTTCCCTCCGCCCCTTCCAGACCTTATGGAGGCGCTTCACGAGGCCCTCGTTATACTCTTGGCTCCCTTCGATCATTCCGGCCAAGGGGTTGGCGAACCACTCCTTGAATTCCCGGTGGGATTGGAAGACGCGCGGCATCAGGAAATGCATCAGCGACCACAGCTCCATCAAACTGTTCTGCAGCGGCGTTCCCGTCAGCAGCAGCCGACGTTGGCTGCGGGTAAAGGGCGTCAGCACCCATGGGTGCTCCCCCGAGGGCCACCAAAACCACCGCCGGGGCTACTAAAAGGGGCTATGGGGCAACTAAATGGGGCTAAAGGGGAACAAGAAGGGGTTAGAAGGGATCTAAAGGGGGTTCCAAGTGGTCCCAGAGCACCCATGGGTGGTCCCAGGGAGTCAGAGAGCACCCATGGGTGCTCAAAGGCATCTTTGGGGCCACCAAAACCACCTCCGGGGCTACTAAAAGGGGCTATGGGGCAACTAAAAGGGTCTATGGGGCAACTGAAAGGGGTTAGAAGGGATCTAAGGGGGGTTCCAAGTGGTCCCAGAGCACCCATGGGTGGTCCCAGGGAGTCAGAGAGCACCCATGGGTGCTCAAAGGCATCTTTGGGGCAACCAAAACCACCTCCAGGGCTACTAAAAGGGTCTATGGGGCAACTAAAAGGGGCTAAAGGGCAACTGAAAGGGGTTAGAAGGGATCTAAAGGGGGTTCCAAGTGGTCCCAGAGCACCCATGGGTGGCCCCAGGGAGTCATAGAGCACCCATGGGTGCTCAAAGGCATCTTTGGGGCCACCAAAACCACCTCTGGGGCAAATAAAAGGGTCTATGGGGCAACTAAAAGGGGCTAAAGGGCAACCAAAAGGGGTTAGAAGGGATCTAAAGGGGGTTCCAAGTGGTCCCACAGCACCCATGGGTGGCCCCAGGTAGTCATAGAGCACCCATGGGTGCTCAAAGGCATCTTTGGGGCAACCAAAACCATCTTTGGGGCCACCAAAACCACCTCTGGGGCAACTAAAAGGGGCTATGGGGCAACTAAAAGGGGCTAAAGGGGAACAAGAAGGGGTTAGAAGGGATCTAAAGGGGGTTCCAAGTGGTCTCAGAGCACCCATGGGTGGTCCCAGGGAGTCAGAGAGCACCCATGGGTGCTCAAAGGCATCTTTGGGGCCACCAAAACCACCTCTGGGGCAAATAAAAGGGTCTATGGGGCAACTTAAAGGAGGTAAAGGGCAACCGAAAGGGGTTAGAAGGCATCTAAAGGGGGTTCCAAGTGGTCCCAGAGCACCCATGGGTGGTCCCAGGGAGTCAGAGAGCACCCATGGGTGCTCAAAGGCATCTTTGGGGCAACCAAAACAATCTTTGGGGCCACCAAAACCACCTCTGGGGCAACTAAAAGGGTCTATGGGGCAACTGAAAGGGGCTAAAGGGCAACCGAAAGGGGTTAGAAGGCATCTAAAGAGGGTTCCAAGTGGTCTCAGAGCAGCCATGGGTGGCCCCAGGGAGTCATAGAGCACCCATGGGTGCTCAAAGGCATCTTTGGGGCAACCAAAACCACCTCCGGGGCTACTAAAAGGGTCTATGGGGCAACTAAAAGGTGCTAAAGGGCAACTAAAAGGGGCTAAAGGGCAACCGAAAGGGGTTAGAAGGCATCTAAAGGGGGTTCCAAGTGGTCCCAGAGCACCCATGGGTGGTTCCAGGGAGTCATAGAGCACCCATGGGTGCTCAAAGGCATCTTTGGGGCAACCAAAACCACCTCTGGGGCTACTAAAAGGGTCTATGGGGCAACTAAAAGGGGCTAAAGGGCAACTGAAAGGGGTTAGAAGGGATCTCAAGGGGGTTCCAAGTGGTCCCAGAGCACCCATGGGTGGCCCCAGGGAGTCATAGAGCACCCATGGGTGCTCAAAGGCATCTTTGGGGCAACCAAAACCATCTTTGGGGCAAATAAAAGGGTCTATGGGGCAACTGAAAGGGGCTAAAGGGCAACCGAAAGGGGTTAGAAGGCATCTAAAGGGGGTTCCAAGTGGTCCCAGAGCACCCATGGGTGGCCCCAGGGAGTCAGAGAGCACCCATGGGTGCTCAAAGGTATCTTTGGGGCCACCAAAACCACCTCCGGGGCCACTAAAAGGGTCTATGGGGCAACTAAATGGGGCTAAAGGGGAACAAGAAGGGGTTAGAAGGCATCTAAAGGGGGTTCCAAGTGGTCCCAGAGCACCCATGGGTGGTCCCAGGGAGTCAGAGAGCACCCATGGGTGCTCAAAGGCATCTTTGGGGCAACTAAAAGGGTCTATGGAGCAACTAAAATGGGGTTAAATCCAACCAAATGAGGTCAAATTCACTCAGAATGGGGTCAATTCTACCTAAAATGGGATCAAACCCACTCAAAATGGGGCAAAATCCCCCCAAAATAGGGCCAAACCCACCCAAAATGGGGTCAAATTCACTCAAAATGGGGCCAAATCCCCCCAAAATGGTGTCAATTGTACTCAAAATGGGATCAAATCCAACCAAAATGAGTCAAATCCCCCCAAAATGGGGTCAAACCCACCAAAAATAGGGTCAAATCCATCCAAAATGGATCAAATTTGCCCAAAATGGATCAAATTCACCCAAAATGGGGCCAAACCCACTCAAAATGGGGTCAATTCTACCTAAAATGGGATTAAATCCACCAAAAATGGGGTCAAACCCACCGAAAATGGCATCAATTCTACTCAAAATGGGGCCAAATCCCCCCAAAACGGGGCCAAACCCCCTAAAACGGGGCCAAATCCCCCCAAAACGGGGCCAAACCCCTTAAAATGGGACCAAATCCCCCCAAAACGGGGCCAAACCCCCCCAAAACGGGGCCAAATCCTCCAAAATGGGGTCAATTCTACCTAAAATGGGGCCAAATTCACCCAATATGGGCTCAATTCTACCTAAAATGGGGCCAAATTCACCCAATATGGGCTCAATTCTACCTAAAATGGGGCCAAATTCACCCAATATGGGATCAATTCTACCCAAAATGGGGCCAAATTCCCTCAAAATGGGGTCGAATCCCCCCAAAATGGCGTTCATTCTACGTAAAATAGGGTTGAATCCCCCCAAAATGGGGTCAAATTCACTCAAAATGGGGCCAAACCCCCCCAAAACGGGGCCAAATCCCCCCAAAACGGGGCCAAATCCCCCCAAAATGGGGTCCATTCTACCTAAAATGGGGCCAAATCCCCCCAAAACGGGGCCAAATCCCCCCAAATCGGGGCCAAACCCCCCCAAAACGGGGCCAAATCCCCCCAAAATGGGGCCAAATCCTCCAAAATTGGGTCAATTCTACCTACAATGGGGCCAAATTCACCCAATATGGGCTCAATTCTACTCAAAATGGGGCCAAATTCCCTCAAAATGGGGTCAAATCCCCCCAAAATGGTGTTCATTCCACGTAAAATGGGGTCGAATCCCCCCAAAATGGGGTCAAATTCCCTCAAAACGGGGCCAAATCCCCCCAAAACGGAGCCAAACCCCCCAAAATGGGACCAAACCCCCTAAAATGGGGCCAAATCCCCCAAAGCGGGGCAAAATCCCCCCAAATCGGGGCCAAACCCCTTAAAATGGGACCAAATCCCCCCAAAACGGGGCCAAACCTCCCCAAAGCAGGGCCGAATCCCCCCAAAACAGGGCCAAATCCACCCAAAACGGGGCCAAACCCCCCAAAGCGGGGCAAAATCCCCCCAAATCGGGGCCAAGCCCCTTAAAATGGGACCAAATCCCCCCAAAACGGGGCCAAACCTCCCCAAAGCAGGGCCGAATCCTCCCAAAACGGGGCCAAACCCCCTTAAAACGGGGCCAAACCCCCCCAAAACGGGGCCAAACCCCCCAAAACGGGGCCAACCCCCCCCAAAACGGGGCCAACCCCCCCCAAAACGGAGCCAAACCCCCCAAAATGGAACCAAACCCCCTAAAACGGGGCCAAACCCCCTAAAACGGGGCCAAATCCCCCCAAAATGGGATCAATTCTACCTAAAATGGGGCCAAATTCACCCAATATGGGCTCAATTCTACTCAAAATGGGGCCAAATTCCCTCAAAATGGGGTCGAATCCACCCAAAATGGCGTTCATTCTACGTAAAATGGGGTCGAATCCCCCCAAAATGGGGTCAAATTCCCTCAAAACGGGGCCAAATCTCCACAAAACGGGGCCAAACCCCCCCAAAACGGGGCCAAACCCCCCCAAAATGGGGCCAAACCCCCTAAAATGGGGCCAAACCCCTCCAAAACGGGGCCAAACCCACCCAAAACAGGGCCAAATCCCCCCAAAACGGGGCCAAACCCCCCCAAAACGGGGCCAAACCCCTTAAAACAGGGCCAAATCCCCCCAAAATGGGGTCAATTCTACCTAAAATGGGGCCAAATTCACCCAAAATGGGCTCAATTCTACCTAAAATGGGGCCAAATTCACCCAAAATGGGGTCAATTCTACTCAAAATGGGGTCAAATCCACCCAAAATGGCGTTCATTCTACGTAAAATGGGGTTGAATCTCCCCAAAATGGGATCAAATTCACTCAAAATGGGGCCAAATCCCCCCAAAACGGGGCCAAACCCCTCCAAAATGGGACCAAATCCCCCCAAACCGGATCCCAAAGCCCCCGGGGGTCCCCGTTTCGGACCTATTGAAGTTGAGGAGCGACTGCCAGCGCTGCGATTTGAAGTTCTTAATGTTCTGCGCTTCGTCGAGGATGAGGTACTTCCAATTTTTCCTGCGGAACGCCTGGTGGTCCTGGAGGACCAATTTGTAGGAGGTGATGCACACGTGGAAGGCGTTGGGTTTGGTCCAACCCTGCGCGGGGGAAGAGGAGGAGGAAAAGTGGGGGTTCAGTAGGGGTTGGGGTTCAGTAGGGGTTGGGGTTCAATAGGGGTTGGGGTTCAATAGGGGTTGGGGTTCAACAGGGGTTGGGGTTCAATAGGGGTTTGGGGTTCAATAGGGGTTGGGGTTCAGTAGGGGTTGGGGTTCAATAGGGGTTTGGGGTTCAGTAGGGGTTGGGGTTCAGTAGGGGTTGGGGTTCAATAGGGGTTGGGGTTCAGTAGGGGTTGGGGTTCAGTAGGGGTTTGGGGTTCAGTAGGGGTTGGGGTTCAATAGGGGTTGGGGTTCAATAGGGGTTGGGGTTCAGTAGGGGTTGGGGTTCAATAGGGGTTGGGGTTCAATAGGGTTTGGGGTTCAATAGGGGTTGGGGTTCAATAGGGGTTTGGGGTTCAATAGGGGTTTGGGGTTCAGTAGGGGTTGGGGTTCAGTAGGGGTTGGGGTTCAGTAGGGGTTGGGGTTCAATAGGGGTTTGGGGTTCAGTAGGGGTTGGGGTTCAATAGGGGTTGGGGTTCAGTAGGGGTTGGGGTTCAGTAGGGGTTGGGGTTCAGTATGGGTTGGGGTTCAATAGGGGTTGGGGTTCAGTAGGGGTTGGGGTTCAGTAGGGGTTTGGGGTTCAGTAGGGGTTGGGGTTCAATAGGGGTTGGGGTTCAGTAGGGGTTGGGGTTCAGTAGGGTTTGGGGTTCAGTAGGGGTTGGGGTTCAGTAGGGGTTGGGGTTCGATATTTATTGGAGTTTGAGTTTTGGGGTTCAATGACTTTTGGGGTTCGACACATTTTGGACTTTGAGGACTTTTGGACTTCGATCCATGTTGAGATACCCCAAAAATGGGTTCGTTTGGGGGTTCTTTTGGGGGTTCTTTTGGGGTTTTTTGGCGGTCCATTTGGGGGTTCTTTTGGGGGTCCATTTGGGGGTCCATTTGGGGGTTCATTTGGGGGTCCATTTGGGGGTCCATTGGGGGTTCGTTATGGTCCATTTGGGGGTCCGTTTGGGGTTCGTTATGGCCCAATTGGGGGTCCATTTGGGGGTCCATTTGGGGGTCCTTTTGGGGGTTCTTTTGGGGGTTCTTTTGGGGGTCCATTTGGGAGTCCATTTGGGGTTCGTTATGGCCCGTTTGGGGGTCCATTTGGGGGTCCGTTTGGGGGTTCGTTTGGGGGTTCATTGGGGGTCCATTTCGGGGTCCATTTGGGGGTCCATTTGGGGGTCCGTTTGGGGGTCCATTTGGGGGTCCTTTTGGGGGTCCGTTTGGGGGTCCGTTTGGGGGTCCATTTGGGGGTCCTTTTGGGGGTCCGTTTGGGGGTCCGTTTGGGGGTCCATTTGGGGTTCGTTATGGCCCAATTGGGGGTCCATTTGGGGGTCCTTTTGGGGGTTCATTTGGGAGTCCATTTGGGGTTCGTTATGGCCCGTTTGGGGGTCCGTTTGGGGGTCCATTTGGGGGTCCATTTGGGGGTTCATTGGGGGTTCGTTTGGGGGTTCGTTTGGGGGTTCGTTTGGGGGTCCATTTGGGGGTTCATTGGGGGTTCGTTTGGGGGTCCGTTTGGGGGTCCATTTGGGGGTTCATTGGGGGTTCTTTTGGGGGTTCATTATGGTCCATTTGGGGGTCCTTTTGGGGGTTCATTATGGTCCATTTGGGGGTTCTTTTGGGGGTTCATTATGGTCCATTTGGGGGTTCTTTTGGGGGTCCATTTGGGGGTCCATTTGGGGGTTCGTTATGGTCCGTTTGGGGTCCGTTTGGGGTCCGTTTGGGGGTCCCTTTTGGGGTTCCCCACCTGCCGCTTGAGGCGCCGCTCCTTCTGAGCTCCGTAGTAGGTTAAGATCTTGAAGCTGGGACACCACCGCTTGAGCTCCATCTCCCAGTTGAGGATCACACTGGTGGGGACGATGATGAGGTGGGGACCCCAACTGCCTGCGGGGGGACCCAAAGAGGACCTTCAGGGGCCCATCCGGCCACGGAGAAGGCATGGAGGTCCACCAGGAACCCATCGGAGCTCCAGGAACCTCCAGGAACCCATTGGGATGGAAGAAGGTATGGAGGTCCACCAGGAATCCATTGGGGTTTGGAGGACCTTCAGAACCCATTGGGGTTTGGAGGACCTCCAGGAACCCATCAGGGGTTGGAGAAGTCATGGAGGTCCACCAGGAACCCATCGGAGCTCGAGGAACCTCAAGGAAACCATTGGGATGGAAGAAGTTATGGAGGTCCACCAGGAACCCTTTGGGGTTTGGAGAACCTCCAGGAACCCATTGGGATGGAAGAAGGTATGGAGGTCCACCAGGAACCCATTGGGGTTTGGAGGACCTTCAGAAGCCATTGGGGTTTGGAGGACCTTCAGAACCCATTGGGGTTTGGAGGACCTTCAGAACCCTTTGGGGTTTGGAGGACCTTCAGAACCCTTTGGGGTTTGGAGGACCTTCAGAAACCCATTGGGATTTGGAGGACCTTCAGAAGGACATTGGGGTTTGGAGGACCTTCAGGAGGACATTGGGGTTTGGAGGACCTTCAGGAATCTATGAAAGCTCCTCAGAAGACCTCAAAGCTCCTCTGAAGACCCCAAAGCTCCTCTGAAGACCCTCAAAGCTCCTCTGAAGACCCTCAAAGCTCCTCTGAAGACCCTCAAAGCTCCTCTGAAGACCCTCAAAGCTCCTCTGAAGACCCCAAAGCTCCTCAGAAGACCCCCAAAGCTCCTCTGAAGACCCTCAAAGCTCCTCAGAAGACCCTCAAAGCTCCTCAGATGGACTCCAAACCACCCAAAGCTCCTCAGAAGACCCCCAAAGCTCCTCTGAAGACCCCAAAGCTCCTCAGAGAGACCCCAAAGCTCCTCAGAGAGACCCCAAAGCTCCTCAGAGAGACCCCAAAGCTCCTCAGAAGACCCTCAAAGCTCCTCAGAAGACCCCCAAAGCTCCTCAGAAGACCCTCAAAGCTCCTCTGAAGACCCCCAAAGCTCCTCAGAAGACCCCAAAGCTCCTCTGAAGACCCCAAAGCTCCTCAGAAGGTCCCCAAAGCTCCTCAGAAGGTCCTCAAAGCTCCTCAGAAGGTCCCCAAAGCTCCTCTGAAGACCCTCAAAGCTCCTCTGAAGACCCCAAAGCTCCTCTGAAGACCCCAAAGCTCCTCTGAAGACCCTCAAAGCTCCTCTGAAGACCCTCAAAGCTCCTCAGGAGACCCCCAAAGCTCCTCTGAAGACCCCCAAAGCTCCTCTGAAGACCCTCAAAGCTCCTCTGAAGACCCTCAAAGCTCCTCTGAAGACCCTCAAAGCTCCTCTGAAGACCCCCAAAGGTCCTCAGAAGACCCCAAAGCTCCTCTGAAGACCCCTAAAGCTCCTCAGAAGGTCCCCAAAGCTCCTCCGAAGGTCTCCAAAGCTCCTCTGAAGACCCCAAAGCTCCTCAGATGGACTCCAAACCACCCAAAGCTCCTCAGAAGACCCTCAAAGCTCCTCTGAAGACCCTCAAAGCTCCTCTGAAGACCCCAAAGCTCCTCAGATGGACTCTGAAGACCCCCAAAGCTCCTCAGAAGACCCCCAAAGCTCCTCTGAAGACTCCAAAGCTCCTCAGATGGACTCTGAAGACCCCCAAAGCTCCTCAGAAGACCCTCAAAGCTCCTCAGAAGACCCCCAAAGCTCCTCAGAAGACCCTCAAAGCTCCTGAGAAGACCCTCAAAGCTCCTGAGAAGACCCTCAAAGCTCCTGAGAAGGTCCCCAAAGCTCCTGCGAAGGTCCCCAAAGCTCCTGCGAAGGTCCGCGGGTGCGGCGCCGGTGTCCCTCACCCTTCTGGCAGGCGAGGTGGGCGAGGAGGGCGATGGTTTGGATGGTCTTCCCGAGGCCCATTTCGTCGGCCAAAATGCCGTTGAGTTTCTTCTCGTACATCGTCACCAACCACTCGAGACCGATGTGTTGGTACTCGCGGAGAGTGCCCCGGAGGAGGTGCGGGATGGGGGTCTTCACCTGGAGGAGAAGGACCACCAGAGGTCAACATCAGAGCCATGGAGACGTCAACACCAAAGCCATGGAGACCTCAACATCAAAGCCATGGAGACCCCAACGTCAAAGCCATGGAGACCTCAACGTCAAAGCCATGGAGACCCCAACGTCAAAGCCATGGAGACCCCAACGTCAAAGCCATGGAGACCCCAACATCAAAGCCATGGAGACCCCAACGTCAAAGCCATGGAGACCCCAACGTCAAAGCCATGGAGACCCCAACATCAAAGCCATGGAGACCCCAACGTCAAAGCCATGGAGACCCCAACGTCAAAGCCATGGAGACCCCAACGTCAAAGCCATGGAGACCCCAACGTCAAAGCCATGGAGACCCCAACGTCAAAGCCATGGAGACCCCAACGTCAAAGCCATGGAGACCTCAACGTCAAAGCCATGGAGACCCCAACGTCAAAGCCATGGAGACCCCAACGTCAAAGCCATGGAGACCCCAAATGAAAGCCATGGAGACCCCAACGTCAAAGCCATGGAGACCCCAACATCAAAGCCATGGAGACCCCAACATCAAAGCCATGGAGACCCCAACGTCAAAGCCATGGAGACCCCAACATCAAAGCCATGGAGACCCCAACATCAAAGCCATGGAGAGGTCCAAATGAAACGGATCTCCTCCACCCATGGACGCTACGAAGAAGAGACACCAAAAGCCGTGGAGATACCTGAGTGGTGGCCAAGGTGTAGCCTTTGGGTTGAAGGCTCTCGGCGGCGGCGGCGATGTCGGTGATCTCCTTCTTGGGAGCGGCGGCAGAAGAAGAAGAAGAAGAAGGAGGTGGTGGTGGTGGTGGTGGTGGTGGAGATGGTGGTGGTGGTGGTGGGACGGCGGTGGGTTGAGGGACCTTTGGGTGCTCTTGGGCGGTGGGAGGCGGCGAAGGGTCCTCGGGAACGGAGGCGTCGCCTTCGGGGTCGTCGTCGTCGTCGTCATCGTCGTCGTCGTCTTCGTCGTCGTCGTCTTCGTCGTCGTCTTCATCGTCTTCATCATCGTCGTCGTCGTCGCTTTCGGCTCCCGGTGACTCTGAGGGGGAGGGGGGGGGAAAAAGGGGGACACGGGGGGTGAGGGCAGCACCCATGGGTGCCCCTATGGCCCCCAGAGCACCCATGGGTGCCCCTATGGCACTTCAGGGTGGTCCAAAGCACCTATGGGTGCTCCTATGGCTCCAGGATGGAGGTCTTTAGGACCCAGGAGTGACCACAGAGCATGCATGGGTTCCCCTATGGCACTTGAAAGTGGTCCTATGGCTCCTGGATGGAGGGCTTTAGGACCCAGGAGTGCCCTTAGGGCCCCACAGCACCCATGGGTGGTCCTATGGCACTTCAGGGTGGTCCTACAGCACCTATGGGTGCTCCTATGGCTCCTGGATGGAGGTCTTTAGGACCCAGGAGGTGCCCCAGAGCACCCATGAGTGCCCCTATGGCCCCATAGCACCGCCCCAGCACCCATGGGTTCCCCTATGGCACTTGGGAGTGGTCCTACTGCACCTATGGGTGCTCCTATGGCTCCTGGATGGAGGGCTTTAGGACCCAGGAGTGCCCCTATGGCCCCCTCAGCACCCATGGGTGCCCCTATGGCACTTGGGGGTGGTCCTACAGCACCTATGGGTGCTCCTATGGCTCTTGGATGGAGGTCTTTAGGACCCAGGAGTGCCCCTAGGGCCCCATAGCACCCCCTCAGCACCCATGGGTGCCCCTATGGCACTTCAGGGTGGTCCAAAGCACCTATGGGTGCTCCTATGGCTCCTGGATGGAGGGCTTTAGGACCCTGGAGTGCCCCTATGGCCCCCAGAGCACCCATGGGTGCCCCTATGGCACTTCAGGGTGGTCCTACAGCACCTATGGGTGCTCCTATGGCTCCTGGATGGAGGTCTTTAGGACCCAGGAGTGCCCCTATGGCCACCAGAGCACCCATGGGTGCCCCTATGGCACTTCAGGGTGGTCCTATAGCACCTGTGGGTGCTCCTATGGCTCTTGGATGGAGGTCTTTAGGACCCAGGAGTGCCCCTAGGGCCCCATAGCACCTCCCCAGCACCCATGGGTGCCCCTATGGAACTTCAGGGTGGTCCTACAGCACCTATGGGTGCTCCTATGACTCCTGAATGGAGGGCTTTAAGACCCAGGAGTGCCCCTATGGCCCCCAGAGCACCCATGGGTGCCCCTATGGCACTTCAGGGTGGTCCTACAGCACCTATAGGTGCTCCTATGGCTCCTGGATGGAGGTCTTTAGGACCCAGGAGTGCACTTAGGACCCCATAGCACCTCCCCAGCACCCATGGGTGCCCCTATGGCACTTCAGGGTGGTCCTACAGCACCTATGGATGCTCCTATGGCTCCTGGATGGAGGTCTTTAGGACCCTGGAGTGCCCTTAGGGCCCCATAGTACCTCCCCAGCACCCATGGGTGCCCCTATGGCACTTCAGGGTGGTCCTATAGCACCTATGGGTGCTCCTATGGCTCTTGGATGGAGGTCTTTAGGACCCAGGAGTGCCCCTAGGGCCCCATAGCACCCCCTCAGCACCCATGGGTGCCCCTATGGCACTTCAGGGTGGTCCTACAGCACCTATGGGTGCTCCTATGGCTCCTGGATGGAGGTCTTTAGGACCCAGGAGTGACCCCCCAGCTCCTATGGGTGCCCCTACAGCTCCTGGATGGAGGTCTTTAGGACCCAGGATTGACCCCCCCAGCTCCTATGGGTGCCCCTACAGCTCCTGGATGGAGGTCTTTTAGGACCCAGGAGGTGCCCCAGAGCACCCATGGGTGCTCCTATGGCCCCTAAACCCCCTCCAGCACCCATAGGTGCCCTTATAGCCACTCCCCAGCACCCATGGGTGCCCCTACAGCTCCTGGATAGAGGCCTTTAGGACCCAGAAGCTACCTCAGAGCACCCATGGGTGCTCCTATGGATCCCATACCCTCCCCCCCCCAGCACCCATGGGTGCCCTTACCGGAACGGGTGCTGCTGGCGGCGGGCGCGGAGTCGCAGTCGGAGTCGGCGAAGGCACCGGCGTAACGTTGGAGCAGTTCCTCCATCGGCAGCGCCCCTGCGCCAAAACACGGCACCAATGACCCCCCCTCAGCACCGACACGCCAACGACACGCCAACAACACGCCAGCGACACGCCAAGATGGCACCAAAAGGCAACATGAGGCCATCCACACGCCATCAACACGCCAACAACACACCAAAATGGCTCCAAAAGGCAACAAGAGGCCATCAACACGCCATCAACACGCCAAAACACGCCACTAACACACCAAAATGGCTCCAGAAGGCAACAAGAGGTCATCAACACGCCAGAACACGCCATCAACATGCCACTAACGCGCCAAAATGGCTCCAGAAGGCAACAATGGGCCATCCACACACCATCAACACGCTAAAAACACACCAAAATGGCTCCAAAAGGCAACAAGAGGCCATCAACACGCCATCAACACGCCAAAAAACGCCATCAACACACCAAAATGGCTCCAAAAGGCAACAAGAGGCCACCAACACGCCAGAACACGCCATCAACATGCCACTAACGCGCCAAAATGGCTCCAGAAGGCAACAATGGGCCATCCACACACCATCAACACGCTAAAAACACACCAAAATGGCTCCAAAAGGCAACAAGAGGCCATCCACACGCCATCAACACGCCAAAACACGCCACTAACACACCAAAATGGCTCCAAAAGGCAACAATGGGCCATCCACACACCATCAACACGCCAAAAACACATCAAAATGGCTCCAAAAGGCAACAATAGGGCATCCACACGCCACCAACACGCCAACAACACACCAAAATGGCTCCAAAAGGCAACAATGGGCCATCCACACGCCAAAACACGCCAAAAACACACCAAAATGGCTCCAAAAGGCAACAAGAGGCCATCCACACGCCATCAACACGCCAACGACACACCAAAATGGCTCTAGAAGGTAACAAGAGGTCATCCACACGCCATCAACACGCCAAAACACGCCAACAACACACCAAAATGGCTCCAGAAGGCAACATGAGGCCATCCACACGCCAACAACACGCCAACAACACACCAAAATGGCTCCAAAAGGCAACAAGAGGCCATCCACACGCCACCAACACACCAAAATGGCTCCAAAAGGCAACAAGAGGCCTTCCACACGCCATCAACACGCCAAAAACACACCAAAATGGCTCCAAAAGGCAACAATGGGCCATCCACACGCCAACAACACGCCAAAAACATGCCAAAATGGCTCCAGAAGGCAACAAGAGGCCATCCACATGCCATCAAACATGCTAAAACACGCTACTAACACACCAAAATGGCTCCAGAAGGCAACAAGAGGCCATCCACATGCCATCAAACACGCTAAAACACGCTACTAACACACCAAAATGGCTCCAAAAGGCAACAAGAGGTCATCCACACGCCACCAACACGCTAAAACACGCTACTAACACACCAAAATGGCTCCAGAAGGCAACAAGAGGCCATCCACATGCCATCAACACACCAAAACACGCCACTAACACACCAAAATGGCTCCAAAAGGCAACAAGAAGCCATCCACACGCCATCAAACACGCTAAAACACGCTACTAACACACCAAAATGGCTCCAAAAGGCAACAAGAGGCCATCCACACGCCACCAACACGCCAAAAACACACCAAAATGGCTCCAAAAGGCAACAAGAGGCCATCAACACGCCATCAACACGCCAAAAACACACCAAAATGGCTCCAAAAGGCAACAAGAGGCCATCCACACGCCATCAACACGCCAAAAACACACCAAAATGGCTCCAAAAGGCAACAAGAGGCCATCCACACGCCACCAACACGCTTCGAACACGCCAATACGCCTCCAAGCGTGTCCCCTCGCGTGTCCCCCGTCGCCCACGCGTGCCGTACCCTCGCGGGCGAGGTCGTCGAGCTCCTGCTGGTGGTCGACGTCGCCCTCGAGTCGCTCCTGCGCCGCAATGGTCTCCTCTTCGTCCTCCCCTGCGGCACAAACGGCGCTGAAAGGGCCCCAAAACCGCCCAAAGGGGAACAAAAAGGGGCAAAAGGGGACCAAAAATGGGCAAAAGGGACCCAAAAAGGGCCCAAAGGGAAACAAAAATGGGCAAAAGGGACTCAAAAAGGGCCCAAAGGGACCCAAAAATGGGCAAAAGGGACTCAAAAGGGCCCAAAGGGGACTGAAAATGGGCAAAAGGGACCCAAAAATGGGCAAAAGGGACTCAAAAATGGGAAAAGGGACTCAAAAAGGGCCCAAAGGGAAACAAAAATGGGCAAAAGGGACTCAAAAAGGGCCCAAAGGGACCCAAAAATGGGCAAAAGGGACCCAAAAATGGGGAAAAGGGACTCAAAAGGGCCCAAAAGGACCCAAAAAGCACCCAAAGGGGCCGAAAAATGGGCAAAGGGGACTCAAAAAGCGCCCGAAAGGACCCAAAAAGTGCCCAAAAGGACCCAAAAATGGGCAAAAGGGAATCAAAAAGGGCAAAAGGGACCCAAAAATGGGCAAAAGGGGAACAAAAATGGGCAAAAGGGACTCAAAAAGGGCCCAAAGGGGAACAAAAATGGGCAAAAGGGACTCAAAAAGGGCCCAAAGGGGAACAAAAATGGGCAAAAGGGACTCAAAAAGGGCCCAAAGGGGAACAAAAATGGGCAATAGGGACTCAAAAAGGGCCCAAAGGGACTCAAAAATGGGCAAAAGGGACCCAAAAATGGGCAAAAGGGACTCAAAAATGGGCAAAAGGGACTCAAAAATGGGCAAAAGGGGACTAAAAATGGGCAAAAGGGACTCAAAAGGGCCCAAAGGGGACCAAAAATGGGCAAAAGGGACTCAAAAAGGGCCCAAAGGGGAACAAAAATGGGCAAAAGGGACCCAAAAATGGGCAAAAGGGACTCAAAAGGGCCCAAAGGGGACCAAAAATGGCCAAAAGGGACTTAAAAATGGGCAAAAGGGACTCAAAAAGGGCCCAAAGGGGAACAAAAATGGGCAAAAGGGACTCAAAAGGGCACAAAGGGACCCAAAAATGGGCAAAAGGGACTCAAAAAAGGCCCAAAGGGGACCAAAAATGGGCAAAAGGGACCCAAAAATGGGCAAAAGGGACCCAAAAATGGGCAAAAGGGACTCAAAAAGGGCCCAAAGGGGACTGAAAATGGGCAAAAGGGACCCAAAAATGGGCCCAAAGGGAACTAAAAATGGGCAAAAGGGGACTAAAAATGGGCAAAAGGGACCCAAAAAGGGCCCAAAGAGGACTAAAAATGGGTAAAAGGGACTCAAAAGGGCCCAAAGGGGAACAAAAATGGGCGAAAGGGACCCAAAAATGGGCAAAAGGGTCCCAAAACCACCCAAAAAGACCCAAAAATTGCCCAAAGGGACCCAAAAACTACCAAAGAGGACCTAAAATTGGGTGAAAGAGTCCAATAATGGACGAAAGGGCCCCAAAAGCGCCGAAAGGGGCCCAAAAAGGGGCAAAAGGGTCCAAAAAGGGGCAAAAGGGTCCAAAAAGGGGCAAAAGGGTCCAAAAAGGGGCAAAATAGGCCCAAAAACCGCCCAAAGGGACCCAAAAACTACGAAAAAGGACCCAAAAACTACAAAAAAGGACCCAAAAATGGCTGAAAGGGCCAAAAAACCGCCAAAAGGGGCCCAAAAATGGGCAAAAGGGTCCAAAAATGGGCAGAAGAGGCCCAAAAACCGCCCAAAGGGACCCAAAAACTACCAAAAAGGACCGAAAAACTACGAAAAAGTACCCAAAAATGGGTGAAAGGGTCCAAAAATGGGCAAAAGGGCCCCAAAAACGCCAAAAGGGGCCCCAAAATGGGCCAAACGGTTGAAAAATGAGCAAAAGGGACCCAAAAAGCGCCGAAAGGGGCCCCAAAATCACCCAAATGGATCCAGAAACCGCCCCAAAAGAGCCCCAAAATGCCCCAAAATGACCCCAAAGTCCCCCAGAAATGAGCATCAGAGGCTACAAAAGGGGTGAAGGAGCCCCAAAATCGGGGTGCTGCCCCCCCGCCCCCCACCTTCCTCGTCCTCGGCAGCGAATTCCTCGTCCTCATCGCGCGGCTCCCACGGCCGATGGTTCCTCCGCAGCAGCGACTGGGGGGGACCCCAAAAGTGACATTAGGGGGTCCCCAAGGGGGATATTGGGGGTCCCTGGGGTAGGAGGGGGTCCCTAAGGGTGATTTTGGGGGTTCCCTGGGTTGGGACGGGGTCCCCAAGAGTGATTTTGGGGGTCCCTGGGGTGGGAGGGGGTCCCTAAGGGTGATTTTGGGGGTCCCTGGGGTGGGAGGGGGTCCCCAAGGGTGATTTTGGGGGTTCCCTGAGGTTTGGGGGGGTCCCCAAGGGTGATTTTGGGGGTCCCTGGGGTGGGAGGGGGTCCCAAGGGTGATTTTGGGGGTCCCTGGGGGGGGGGAGGACGTCCCCAAGGGTGATTTTGGGGGTCCCTGAGGTTTGGGGGGGTCCCCAAGGGTGATTTTGGGGGGTCCCTATGATGGGAGGGGTCCCTAAGGGTGATTTTGGGGGTCCCTGAGGTGGGAGGGGGTCCCCAAGAGTGATTTTGGGGGTTCCCTGGGGTGGGAGGGGGTCCCTAAGGGTGATTTTGGGGGTCCCTGGGGTGGGAGGGGGTCCCCAAGGGTGATTTTGGGGGTCCCCGGGGTGGGAGGGGTCCCTAAGGGTGATTTTGGGGGTCCCTGGGGTAGGAGGGGGTCCCCAAGGGTGATTTTGGGGGTCCCTGGGGTGGGAGGGAGTCCCTAAGGGTGATTTTGGGGGTCCCTGGGGTGGGAGGGGGTCCCCAAGGGGGATTTTGGGGGTCCCTGGGGTGGGAGGGGGTCCCCAAGGGGGATTTTGGGGGTCCCTGGGGTGGGAGGGAGTCCCTAAGGGTGATTTTGGGGGGTCCCTGGGGTGGGAGGGGTTCCCCAAGGGTGATTTTGGGGGTCCCGGGGGTGAGAGGGGGTCCCCAAGGGTGATTTTGGGGGGTCCCTGGGGTGGGAGGGGGTCCCTAAGGGTGATTTTGGGGGGTCCCCTGGGGGGGTTTTGGGGTCCCCAAGGGTGATTTTGGGGGTCCCTGGGGTGGGAGGGGGTCCCAAGGGTGATTTTGGGGGTTCCCTGGGTTGGGAGGGGTCCCCAAGGGTGACATTGAGGGGTCCCTGAGGTTTGGGGGGGTCCCCAGGGGGGGTTTTGGGGGTCCCTGAGGTTTGGGGGGGGTCCCCAGGGGGGGTTTTGGGGGTCCCTGAGGTTTGGGGGGGTCCCCAGGGGGGGTTTTGGGGGTCCCTGGGGTTTGGGGGTGCCCCCGGGGGGGGTTTTGGGGTACCTGTGGGGGTCGCGTCCCCAAGAGCTCGTGGAGCGGCAGCTCCAGATCGCGGTGTCGCCCCTCCGGGACCTCATCCGGAGCCTCCGGATCCGCGGCTGCGGGAAGAGAGAGATCCATGGGGGTCCCCAAAACCCAACGGTGTCCCCAAAAGCCACCCGGGGGTCCCCAAAAGCCACCGTCGGGCAAAAAGGGCCCAAAAATGGGCCCTAAAATCACTCAAATGGACTGAAAAATGGGGGAAAAGGGCCAAAAAGTGACCAAAAGGGACCCAAAAATGGGGGAAAGGGACCCAAAAATGGGCGAAAGGGACCGAAAAATGGGGGGAAGGGACCAAAAAGTGACCAAAGGGACCCAAAAATGGGGGAAAGGGCCAAAAAGTGACCAAAGGGACCCAAAAATGGGGGAAAGGGACCCAAAAAGTGACCAAAGGGACCCAAAAATGGGGGAAAGGGACCCAAAAGTGACCAAAGGGACCCAAAAAGTGACCAAAGGGACCCAAAAATGGGGGAAAGGGACCCAAAAAGTGACCAAAGGGACCCAAAAATGGGCGAAAGGGACCCAAAAATGGGCGAAAGGGACCGAAAAATGGGGGGAAGGGACCAAAAAGTGACCAAAGGGACCCAAAAATGGGTGAAAGGGACCAAAAAGTGACCAAAGGGACCCAAAAATGGGTGAAAGGGACCCAAAAAGTGACCAAAGGGACCCAAAAATGGGGGAAAGGGACCCAAAAATGGGAGAAAGGGACCCAAAAATGGGCGAAATGGAAGCAAAATTGGGCAAAAGGGGCCAAAAATGGACAAAAGGGGCCAAAAATTGGACGAAAGGGACCTAAAATTGGGCGAAAGGGAACCAAAATTGGGCAAAAGGGACCTGAAAAATGGATAAAAGGGGCCAAAAATGGGCAAAAAGGCCAAAAATGGGCAAAATGGAACCAAAATTGGGCAAAAGGGGCCCAAAGAATGGATGAAAGGGGCCAAAAATGGGCAAAAAGGGCCCAAAATGGAACCAAAATTGGGCAAAAGCGGCCAAGAAATGAGCAAAAGGGACCCAAAATTGGGCAAAAGGGGCTAAAAAATGAGCAAAAGGGGCCAAAAAATGGACAAAAAGGGCCAAGAAATGGACGAAAGGGAACCAAAAAGTGACCAAAGGGACCCAAAAATGGGGGAAAGGGACCCAAAAATGGGGGAAAGGGACCCAAAAATGGGGGAAAGGGACCCAAAATTGGGCAAAAGGGACCCAAAATGGGCAAAAGGGACCCAAAATTGGGCAAAAGGGACCCAAAATTGGGCAAAAGGGACCCAAAATTGGGCAAAAGGAGCCAAAAAATGGGCAAAAGGGGCCAAAAAATGGGCAAAAGGGAACCAAAATTGAGCAAAATGGAACCAAAATTGGGCAAAAGGGGCCAAAAATTGGGCAAAAGGGACCAAAAGATGAGCAAAAGGGCAAAAATTGGACGAAAGGGGCCAAAAATTGAGCAAAAGGGGCCAAAAAATGAGCAAAAGGGACAAAAATTGGACTAAAGGGGCCAAAAATGGACAAAAAGGGCCAAAAAATGGACGAAAGGGAACCAAAATTGGGCAAAAGGGACCCAAAATTGGGCAAAAGGGACACAAAATTGGGCAAAAGGGACCCAAAATTGGGCGAAAGGGGCCCCAAAAAGGGCGGAAGGGGCCCCCAAAAGGGCGGAAGGGGCCCCCAAAAGGGCGAAAGGGGCCCCCAAAAGGGCGAAAGGGGCCCCCAAAAGGGCGAAAGGGGCCCCCAGCGCCCCTCACCGTGGGCGCCGCCCCTGCGGGGGGCGTTGAGGCTGCGGCTCAGCAGATCCGAGTATTTCTCCGTTTGGCCCACGATGAAATCCAACTGCAGATCCAGCGCCTGCTTGCGCTTCTCCTCCAGCCGCGACTGCTGCTTGAACTGCACCACCTGCGGCCACCAAATCCCGCTCTGGGGCCACCAAATTGCACCCACGGCCATCAAATCCCACCCACGGCCATCAAATCCCACCCATGGCCACCAAATCGCACCCGGGGGCCACCAAATCCCACCCACGGTCACCAAATCGCACCCGGGGGCCACCAAATCCCACCCACGGCCATCAAATCACACCCGGGGGCCACCAAATCCCACCCACGGCCACCAAATCCCACCCAGGGGCCACCAAATCCCACCCACGGTCATCAAATCCCACTTAGGGGCCACCAAATCACACTGGGGGCCACCAAATTATACTTGGGGGCCATCAAATCCCACCCAGGGGCCACCAAATCGCGCTTGTGGACCACCAAATCCCACCTGTGGCCATCAAACACCACCCAGGGGCCACCAAATTGCCCTTAGGGGCCACCAAATTGCACCCACGGCCACCAAATCGCACTTGGGGGCCACCAAATCCCACCCATAGTCATCAAATCCCACTTGGGGGCCACCAAATCGCACCCACGGCCACCAAATTGCGCTTGTGGACCACCAAATCCCACCCAGGGGCCACCAAATCACACTTGATGGCCACCAAATCCCACCCACGGCCATCAAATCGCAACCAGAGACCACCAAATATTAACTGTGGCCATCAAATCGCACTTGGGGGCCACCAAATCCCACCCACAGCCATCAAATCGCGCTTGGAGGCCATCAAATCCCACCCAGGGGCCACCAAAATGCACCCATGGTCATCAAATTGCACTTAGGGGCCACCAAATCGCACCCGGGGGCCACCAAATCCCACCCACGGCCATCAAATCCCACCCAGGGGCCACCAAATCCCACCCAGGGGCCACCAAATCCCACCCACGGCCATCAAATCGCACTTGGAAGCCATCAAATCCCACCCGGGGGCCACCAAATCCCACCCAGGGGCCACCAAATCCCACCCAGGGGCCACCAAATCCCACCCACGGCCACCAAATCGCACCCGGGGGCCACCAAATCCCACCCACGGCCACCAAATCCCACCCGGGGGCCACCAAATCTCACCCACGGCCATCAAATTCCACCCACGGCCATCAAATCCCACCCAGGGGCCACCAAATCCCACCCACGGCCATCAAATTGCACTTGGAGGCCATCAAATCCCACCCAGGGGCCACCAAAATGCACCCATGGTCATCAAATGGCACTTAGGGGCCACCAAATATCAACTGTGGCCACCAAATCGCACTTGGGGGCCACCAAATCCCACCCATGGCCATCAAATCCCACCCACTGTCATCAAATCCCACCCAGGGGCCACCAAATCCCACCCACGGCCACCAAATCCCACCCAGGGGCCACCAAAATGCACCCATGGTCATCAAATGGCACTTAGGGGCCACCAAATCGCACTTAGGGGCCACCAAATTGCACCCAGGGGCCACCAAATCGCACTTGAAGACCACCAAATCCCACCCACGGCCACCAAATCGCACTTGGGGGCCACCAAATCACACTGGGGGCCACCAAATTGCCCTTGGAGGCCACCAAATTGCACCCACAGCCACCAAATCGCATTAAGGGGCCACCAAATATGAATTGTGGCCACCAAATCCCACTCGGGGGCCACCAAATTGCACCAGATGGCCACTAAATGGTACTCAAGGGCCACCAAACCCCCTCTGAGGCCACCGAATGGCCAATGGCGATGGCCAAGAGTCACCCAATGGCCACCATGGGCCACCAAGAGCCACCCAATGGCCACCAGGAGCCACCCAATGGCCACCAAGAGTCATCCAATGGCCACGAATGTCTAACGGCGATGGCCAAAAGTCACCCAACGGCCACCATGGGCCACCAAGAGCCACCCAAGGGCCACCAGGAGCCACCAAGGGCCACCAGTGACCACTGAATGGCCAACGGTGATGGCCAAAAGTCACCCAACGACCAACGGCGATGGCCAAATGTCACCCAACGGCCACCATGGGCCACCAAGAGCCACCCAATGGCCACCAGGAGTCATCCAATGGCCACGAATGGCCAACGGCGATGGCCAAGAGTCACCCAATGGCCACCAGGAGCCACCAAATGGCCACCAGGAGCCACCCAAGGGCCACCAAGAGCCACCAAATAGCCAACGGTGACGGCCAAGAGTCACCCAACAGCCACCATGGGCCACCAAGAGCCACCCAATGGCCACCATGGGCCACCAGTGGCCACCAAATGACCAACGGCGATGGCCAAGAGTCACCCAATGGCCACCATGGGCCACCATGGGCCACCCAATGGCCACCAGGAGTCACCCAATGGCCACCAGGAGCCACCCAATGGCCACCAGTGGCCACCCAAGGGCCACCAAGAGTCATCCAATGGCCACCAGGAGCCACCCAAGGGCCACCATGGGCCACCCAAGGGCCACAAGGAGCCACTGAATGACCAATGGTGATGGCCAAGACTCACCCAATGGCCACCATGGGCCACCAAGAGCCACCCAACGGCCACCAGGAGCCACCAATGGCCACCATGGGCCACCAGGAGCCACCCAAGGGCCAACAGTGATGGCCAAGAGTCACCCAATGGCCACCATGGGCCACCAAGAGCCACCCAATGGCCACCAGGAGCCACCAATGGCCACCATGGGCCACCAAGAGCCACCCAAGGGCCACCAGGAGTCATCCAAGGGCCACCAAGAGCCACCAAGAGCCACCCAATGGCCACCAGGAGCCACCAAGGGCCACCATGGGCCACCCAATGGCCACCAGGAGCCACCCAAGGGCCACCAGGAGCCACTGAATGGCCAACAGCGATGGCCAAGAGTCACCCAACGGCCACCATGGGCCACCAGGAGCCACCCAATGGCCACCAGGAGTCATCCAATGGCCACCAGGAGCCACTGAATGACCAATGGTGATGGCCAAGAGTCACCCAACGGCCACCATGGGCCACCAGGAGCCACCCAGTGGCCCCCGAAGGGCGCTGACCTTCTCGACGTTGCTCCAGAACTGTTTGACCTCCTTGGCGATGGCGGCGGCCACGCGGCGCAGCTTGGCCTGCTCCTCCCGCTTGGCCCTCTCCTCCTTCTGCCGCTGCTCCTCGTGGTGACGCATCACCATCCGCACCACCTGCGCGGGACACCGAACCCCTCAGAACCCACCCAGAGGCCACCACGGCTCCTCCAAACCCCGCCCAGATGCCACCACAGCTCCTCCAAACCCCTCCCAGATGCCACCAGAGCTTCTCCAGAGGGAAAAAGCTCTTCCAAACCCCTCCCAGATGCCATCAGAGCTTCTCCAGGTGGAAAAACCTCTTCCAAACCCCCTCCAGATGCCACCAGAGCTTCTCCAAACCCCTCCCAGATGCCACCAGAGCTTCTCCAGGTGGGAAAAAGCTCTTCCAAACCCCTCCCAGATGCCACCAGAGCTTCTCCAGGTGGAAAAACCTCTTCCAAACCCCTCCCAGATGCCACCAGAGCTTCTCCAGAAGGGAAAAAGCTCTTCCAAACCCCTCCCAGATGCCACCAGAGCTTCTCCAAACCCCTCCCAGATGCCACCAGAGCTTCTCCAAACCCCTCCCAGATGCCACCAGAGCTTCTCCAAACCCCTCCCAGATACCACCAGAGCTTCTCCAAACCCCTCCCAGATACCACCAGAGCTTCTCCAGAAGGAAAAAGCTCTTCCAAACCCCTCCCAGATGCCACCAGAGCTTCTCCAAACCCCTCCCAGATGCCACCAGAGCTTCTCCAAACCCCTCCCAGATACCACCAGAGCTTCTCCAGGTGGAAAAACCTCTTCCAAACCCCTCCCAGATGCCACCAGAGCTTCTCCAGAAGGGAAAAAGCTCTTCCAAACCCCTCCCAGATGCCACCAGAGCTTCTCCAAACCCCTCCCAGATGCCACCAGAGCTTCTCCAGATGGAAAAAGCTCTTCCAAACCCCTCCCAGATGCCACCAGAGCTGCTCCAGATGGAAAAAGCTCTTCCAAACCCCTCCCAGATGCCACCAGAGCTTCTCCAGAGGGAAAAAGCTCTTCCAAACCCCTCCCAGATGCCACCAGAGCTTCTCCAAACCCCTCCCAGATGCCACCAGAGCTTCTCCGGGTGGAAAAAAGCTCTTCCACACCCCTCCCAGATGCCACCAGAGCTTCTCCAAACCCCTCCCAGATGCCACCAGAGCTTCTCCAGAGGAAAAAAGCTCTTCCAAACCCCCTCCAGATGCCACCAGAGCTTCTCCAGGTGGAAAAAGCTCTTCCAAACCCCTCCCAGATGCCACCAGAGCTTCTCCAAACCCCTCCCAGATACCACCAGAGGTTCTCTGGGTGGACAAAGCTCACACAAACCCCTCCCAGATGCCACCAGAGCACCTCTAAAGCCCTCCCAGATGCCACCAGAGCACCTCCAAACCCCTCCCAGATGCCACCAGAGCTCTTCCAAACCCCTCCCAGATGCCACCAGAGCACCTCTAAAGCCCTCCCAGATGCCACCAGAGGTTCTCCGGGTGGAAATAGGTGTCGGGAACCCTTGGGAGATGGCGGCGAGGTCCCACCTTGCGCGCGACGCCCCTCTTCCAGCGGCGCTCCTGGGCGAAGTCGGCGGCGAGCCACTGCATCTCCTCGCAGAGGTAGTCCCAGTGCACCTTGGGACGCGTCGGCTCGGGGACTTTGGGAAGGCGGCGTAGGGACCAAAAGCCTTCGCGCTTCATCTCCGCCACCCGGTGCTCCACCTCCGCCTCCTGCGGGCACACGCGGAGCCGCGTCAATGGGCCAAACGGCCACCAAATGGCAGCCAGCGGCCACCAAATGGCAGCCAATGGCAGCCAATGGGCACCAAATGGTAGCCAAGGGCCACCAAATGGCAACCAATGGCATCTAATGGCCACCAAATGGCACCCAATGGCATCTAATGGTCACCAAATGGCAGCCAATGGCATCTAATGGTCACCAAATGGCAGCCAATGGCATCTAATGGTCACCAAATGTCACCCAATGGCCACCAAATGTCACCCAATGTCATCTAATGGCCACTAAATGGCATCCAATGGCATCCAATGGCCACCAAATGGCACCCAATGGCCACCAAACGTCATCCAATGGCCACCAAATGGCATCCAGTGGCATCTAATGGTCACCCAATGGCCACCAAATGTCACCCAATTTCATCTAATGGCCACCAAATGTCATCCAGTGTCATCTAATGGTCACCCAATGGCCACCAAATGGCATCCAACGTCATCTAATGGTCACCAAATGGCACCAAATGGCACCCAATGGCCACCAAATGTCATCCAAAATCACCCAATGGTCACCAAATGGCACTCAACGTCATCTAATGGCCACCAAATGGCATCCAATGGCCACCAAATGGCCACCAAATGTCATCCAATGGCCACCAAATGTCATCCAATGTCACCCAATGGTCACCAAATGTCATCCAATGGCATCCAATGGTCACCAAATGTCATCCAATGTCATCTAATGGCCACCAAATGTCATCCAATGTCATCTAATGGCCACCAAATGTCATCCAGCATCACCCAATGGCCACCAAATGTCACTCAATGGCCACCAAATATCATTCAGTGTCACCCAATGGCCACCAAATGTCACCCAATGTCATCTAATGGCCACCAAATGGCACCCAATGGCCACCAAATGTCATCCAATGTCACCCAATGGTCACCAAATGGCAGCCAGCGGCCACCAAATGTCACCCAATGGCATCTAATGGTCACCAAATGGCATCCAATGTCATCTAATGGCCACCAAATGGCATCCAATGTCATCCAATGGTCACCAAATGGCATCCAATGTCATCTAATGGCCACCAAACGTCATCCAATGTCATCTAATGGCCACCAAATGTCACCCAATGGCGACCAAATGTCATCCAATGTCATCCAATGGCCACCAAATGGCATCCAATGTCATCTAATGGCGACCAAATGTCACCCAATGGCCACCAAATGTCACCCAATGTCATCCAATGTCATCTAATGGCCACCAAACGTCATCCAATGTCATCTAATGGCCACCAAATGTCACCCAATGGCCACCAAATGTCACCCAATGTCATCTAATGGCCACCAAATGGCATCCAATGTCATCTAATGGTCACCAAATGGCATCCAACGTCATCTAATGGCCATCAAATGGCATCCAATGTCACTCAATGGCCACCAAATGTCACCCAAAGTCATCTAATGGTTACCAAATGGCATCCAATGGCCACCAAATGTCATCCAATGTCACCCAATGGCCACTAAATACCATCCACTGTTGCCCAATGGCCACCAAATGTCACCCAATGGCCACCAAACATCACCCAATGGCCACCAAATGTTATTCAGTGTCACCCAGTGGCCACCAACTGTCCCCCAAAGGCCACCAACTGTCCCCAAGTGCCTAAATCCCCCCCCGAGTGCCGCTATGGGGCTGAACCCCCCCAAAATCCCCCCTAAACCCCCACTATGGGGCTGAACCCCCCCCTTAATCCCCCCAAACCGCTGCTATGGGGCTGAACCCCCCCAAAATCCCCCCTAAACCCCCACTATGGGGCTGAACCCCCCCCTTAATCCCCCCAAACCGCTGCTATGGGGCTGAACCCCCCCAAAATCCCCCCCAAACCACCGCTATGGGGCTGAACCCCCCCAAAATCCCCCCCAAACCGCCGCTATGGGGCTGAACCCCCCCCTAAATGCCCCCCAAGTGCCGCTATGGGGCTGAATCCCCACCCAAATCCCCCCCAAACGCCGCTATGGGGCTGAATCCCCACCCAAATCCCCCCCAAAACGCCGCTATGGGGCTGAACCCCCCCCAAAATCCCCCCCCAAACCCCCCCAAATGCCGTTATGGGACTGAACCCCCCCTAAATCCCCCCCAAAACACCGCTATGGGGCTGAACCCCCCCCAAAATCCCCCCCAAACCGCCGCTATGGGGCCGAGGGGGGGGTTCCTTACGTGCTTGGCCTGTTCGGCGATCTCGGCGTGGGTCTTATCCCACAAACTTGGGGGTTCCGGGGGTCCGGGGGGGCCATCGGGCCGAGGGGGACCGGCGGGTGACGACGCGGGAGGGGAAACGCTGCCGGGGGAGCCCGAAGAGGCCGGAGACACCGGGCTGCTGCCCGTCATTCTGCCCGGGGGGAGCTGCGGGGGACAAACGGGGGTCACGAGGGCGTTTGGGGGGGCAGGAGGGCGTTTGGGGGGGTCAGGAGGGCATTTGGGGGGGACACGGGGGGCCAGGAGGGGTTTGGTGGGGGACATAGGGGGTCAGGAGGGCATTTGGGGGGACAGGAGGGCATTTGGGGGGGACAAAGGGGGGTCAGGAGGGCATTTGGGGGGGCAGTAGGGCATTTGGGGGGGACAAAGGGAGGTCAGGAGGGCATTTGGGGGGGCAGGAGGGCATTTGGGGGGGACACGGGGGGACAGGAGGGCATTTGGGGGGGACAGGAGGGCATTTTGAGGGGAAACAGGGTGGCAGGAAGGCATTTGGGGGGGACATGGGGAGTCAGGAGGGCATTTGGGGGGGTCAGGAGGGCATTTGGGGGGGACACGGGGGGTCAGGAGGGCTTTTTGGGGGGTCAGGAGGGCATTTGGGGGGGTCAGGAGGGATCAGGAGGGCATTTTGGGGGGGACAGAAAGGGTTTGAGAGGGGTTTGGGGGGGTCAGGAGGGCATTTGGGGGGGACACGGGGGGCCAGGAGGGGTTTGGTGGGGGACATGGGGGGTCAGGAGGGCATTTGGGGGGACAGGAGGGCATTTGGGGGGGACATGGGGGGTCAGGAGGGCATTTGGGGGGGACAAAGGGGGGTCAGGAGGGCATTTGGGAGGGCAGGAGGGCATTTGGGGGGGACACGGGGGGTCAGAAGAGCATTTGAGGGGGACAGGAGGGCATTTGGGGGGGACACGGGGGGTCAGGAGGGCATTTGGGAGGGCAGGAGGGCATTTGGGGGGGACACGGGGGGTCAGAAGAGCATTTGAGGGGGTCAGGAAGGGTTTGAGAGGGGTCTGGGGGGGGACATGGGGGGTCAGGAGGGCATTTGGGGGGGACACGGGGGGTCAGGAGGGCATTTGGGGGGACAGGAGGGCATTTGGGGGGGACACGGGGGGTCAGGAGGGCATTTGGGGGGACAGGAGGGCATTTGGGGGGGGACACGGGGGGTCAGGAGGGCATTTGGGGGGGCCAGGAGGGCATTTGGGGGGGACATGGGGGGTCAGGAGGGCATTTGGGGGGGACAGAAAGGGTTTGAGAGGGGTTTGGGGGGGACACGGGGGGTCAGGAGGGCATTTCGGGGGGACAAAGGGGGGTCAGGAGGGCATTTGGGGGGGACAGGAGAACATTTTGGGGGTCCAGGAGGACATTTTGGGGTTCAGGAGAGCGTTTGAGGGGACCAGGAGGGCATTTTGGGGGTTCAGGAGGGCATTTTGGGGGGTCAAGGAGGGCATTTTGGGGTTCAGGAGGGCATTTTGGGGTTCAGAAAGACATTATGGGGGGTCAGGAGAACATTTTCAGGGGGAACCCCAAAAATAGGGGTGTAACGATAGGGGGGGATCCCTTTTGGGGGGTCTTTTTAGGGGTGCAATGATGGGGAGAGCTCCAAATTTGGGGGGGAACCCCAAAAATAGGGGTGTAATGATGGGAGGGACCCCTTTTGGGGGGTCTTTTTGGGGGTGCTATGAAGGGGAGAACCCCGAAATAAGGGGGTGAACCCCAAAAATAGGGGATCCCTTTAAGGGGGTCCCTTTCGGGGGAGTCTTTTTGGGGGTGCAATGATGAAGAGAGCTCCAAATTTAGGGGGGGAACCCCAAAAATAGGGGTGAAACGATGGGGGGATCCCTTTTGGGGGGTCTTTTTGAGGGTGAAATGAAGGGGGGGACCCCAAAATAAGGGGGGACCCCCAAAATAAGAGGGGAACCCCCAAAATAAGAGGATTTCTTGGGGGGGGAGGAGAAAAAGGGGGTGTGAGGTGGGATTTTTTTGGGGTGCCCCTCACCTGTGGGTGCAGCGTTGGGTGAGACGATATTGGGGGGCCGGGGGGGACCCCGAAACCTCCCTGTTGCCCCAAAGGCTGCTGGGAAGGGGGGGCCTCATCCTGCGCCGGCGGCCGTCGCCCCGAATTCTCGTCCAGTTCCTGAGTTCCGGCGCCTACGGAAGAGAGGAGCACCCATGGGTGCTATTGGGGGGCACCCCAAAAACAAAGGGGGGGCCCACAGCACCCTAAGGTGGCGCTGAGCACCCCCAAAAGCACCCAAAGGGGTTGGGACCCCCCCAAAAAGGACCCAAAAGGGTTGGGACCCCCCTAAAAGCACCCAAAGGGGGTGCGGACGCCATCTTGGGGGCACCCATGGGGGCTGAGGGGGGCACCCCAAAAACAAAGGGGGGCCCACAGCACCCTAAGGTGGTGCTGAGCACCCCCAAAGGGGTTGGGACCCCCCAAAAAGGACCCAAAGGGGTTGGGATCCCCCTAAAAGGACCCAAAGGGGGTGCGGACGCCAACTTGAGGGCACCCATGGGTGCTGAGAGGGGCACCCCAAAAAAAAGGGGGGCCCACAACACCCTAAGGTGGCGCTGAGCACCCCCAAAAGCACCCAAAGGGGTTGGGACCCCCCCCAAAAAGGACCCAAAAGGGTTGGGACCCCCCTAAAAGCACCCAAAGGGGGTGCGGACGCCATCTTGGGGGCACCCATGGGTGCTGAGGGGGGCACCCCGAAAAAAAAGGGGGACCCACAGCACCCTAAGGTGGCGCTGAGCACCCCCAAAAGCACCCAAAGGGGTTGGGACCCCCCTAAAAGCACCCAAAGGGGTTGTGGATGCCATCTTGAGGGCACCCATGGGTGCTGATGGGGGCACCCCGAAAAAAAAGGGGGGGCCCACAGCGCCCTAAGGTGGCGCTGAGCACCCCCAAAAGCACCCAAAGGGGTTGGGACCCCCCCAAAAAGGACCCAAAGGGGTTGGGATCCCCCTAAAAGGACCCAAAGGGGGTGCGGACGCCATCTTGGGGGCACCCATGGGGGCTATGGGGGGCACCCCAAAAAAAAAGGGGGGCCCACAGCACCCTAAGGTGGCGCTGAGCACCCCCAAAGTGGTTGGGACCCCCCAAAAAAAGAACCCAAAGGGGTTGGGACCGCCCTAAAAGGACCCAAAGGGGGTGCGGACGCCATCTTGGGGGCACCCATGGGTGCTGAGGGGGGCACCCCAAAAAAAAAGGGGGACCCACAGCACCCTAAGGTGGCGCTGAGCACTCCCAAAAGCACCGAAAGGGGTTGGGACCCCCCTAAAAGGACCCAAAGGGGGTGCGGATGCCATCTTGGGGGCACCCATGGGTGCTGTTGGGGGGCACCCCAAAAAAAAAGGGGGGCCCACAGCACCCTAAGGTGGCGCTGAGCACCCCCAAAAGCACCCAAAGGGGTTGAGACCCCCCAAAAAAGGACCCAAAGGGGTTGGGACCCCCCTAAAAGGACCCAAAGGGGGTGCGGACGCCATCTTGGGGGCACCCATAGGTGCTGAGGGGGGCACCCCGAAAAAAAAGGGGGGCCCACAGCACCCTAAGGTGGCGCTGAGCACCCCCAAAGTGGTTGGGACCCCCCTAAAAGCACCCAAAGGGGTTGTGGATGCCATCTTGAGGGCACCCATGGGTGCTATTGGGGGGCACCTCAAAAAAAAGGGGGGCCCACAGCACCCTAAGGCGGCGCTGAGCACCCCCAAAAGCACCCAAAGGGATTGGGACCCCCCAAAAAGGACCCAAAGGGGTTGGGACCCCCCTAAAAGGACCCAAAGGGGGTGCGGACGCCATTTTGGGGGCACCCATGGGTGCTGAGGGGGGCACCCCAAAAAAAAAGGGGGGCCCACAGCGCCCTAAGGTGGCGCTGAGCACCCCCAAAAGCACCCAAAGGGGTTATGATCCCCCCAAAAAAGCACCCATGGGTGCTCCCAGTCCCCCCCCAGTGCTCCCAGTCCCCCCCCAGCACCCATGGGTGCTCCCAGCCCCCCGTCCCCCAGCACCCATGGGTGCTCCCAGCTCACTCCCCAGTGCTCCCAGTCCCCCCCCAGCACCCATGGGTGCTCCCAGCTCACTCCCCAGTGCTCCCAGTCCCCCCCCAGCCCCCATGGGTGCTCCCAGCCCCCCGTCCCCCAGCACCCATGGGTGCTCCCAGCTCACTCCCCAGTGCTCCCAGTCCCCCCCCAGCACCCATGGGTGCTCCCAGCTCACTCCCCAGTGCTCCCAGTCCCCCCCCCAGCACCCATGGGTGCTCCCAGTCCCCCCCAGTGCTCCCAGCCCTCCCTCCCCCAGCCCCCATGGGTGCTCCCAGCCCTCCCTCCCCCAGCACCCATGGGTGCTGCCGGGGTCCCACCTGTGTGCGCGGGGCCCTCCTCCTCCTCCTCACACTCCACTTCCACGGTGTCGGTGACGCGGGGGGGGTCCTGCACGACACCCCAAAAGTGGGTGCTGAGACCCAAAAGTGGGTGCTGAGACCCCAAAAGTGGGTGCTGAGACCCACAAATGGGTGCTGAGACCCCAAAAATGAGCACAGAGACCCCAAAAATGGGTGCTTGATCCCCACCTATGGGTGCTAAGACACAAAAGTGGGCGCTGAGAGCCCAAAAGTGGGTGCTTGACCCCCACCCATGGGTGCTGAGCCCCAAAAGTGGGTGCTGAGACCCCAAAAGTGGGTGCTGAGACCCCAAAAATGAGCACAGAGACCCCAAAAATGGGTGCTTGATCCCCACCTATGGGTGCTAAGACACAAAAGTGGGCGCTGAGAGCCCAAAAGTGGGTGCTTGACCCCCACCCATGGGTGCTGAGCCCCAAAAGTGGGTGCTGAGACCCCAAAAGTGGGTGCTGAGACCCCCACCCATGGGTGCTGAGCCCCAAAAGTGGGTGCTAAGACACAAAAGTGGGAGCTGAGCCCCCAAAAGTGAGTGCTGAGACCCCAAAAGGTGGGCGCTGAGACCCCAAAAATGAGCGCAGAGACCCCAAAAATGAGCGCAGAGACCCCAAAAGTGGGCGCTGAGCCCCAAAAGTGGGTGCTGAGCCCCAAAAGTGGGTGCTGAGCCCCCAAAAATGAGTGCCTGACCCCCACCCACAGGTACTGAGACCCCAAAGTGGGCGCTGAGACCCCAAAATGAGTGCCTGACCCCCACCCATGGGTGCTGAGCCCCAAAAATGGGTGCTGACACCCCAAAAGTGGGCGCTGAGACCCCAAAAATGAGCACTGAGACCCCAAAAGTGGGTGCTTGACCCCCACCCATGGGTGCTAAGCCCCAAAAGCGGGTGCTAAGACACAAAAGTGGGTGCTGAGCCCCAAAAGTGGGTGCTGAGACCCCAAAAGTGGGCACTGAGACCCCAAAATGAGTGCCTGACCCCCACCCATGCGTGCTGAGCCCCAAAAGTGGGTGCTGAGACCCCAAAAGTGGGCGCTGAGACCCCAAAATGAGTGCCTGACCCCCACCTATGGGTGCTGATCCCCACCCATGGGTGCTGAAGCCCATAAGTGGGTGCTGACACCCACAAATGGGCGCTGAGACCCCAAAAATGAGCACAGAGACCCCAAAAATGGGCGCTCGACCCCCACCTATGGGTGCTGAGACCCAAAAGTGGGTGCTGAGACCCACAAATGAGCACTGAGCCCCCAAAAGTGGGTGCTGAGACCCCAAAAGTGGGCGCTGAGCCCCCAAAAGTGGGCGCTTGACCCCCATCCATGGGTGCTGAGCCCCCAAAAGTGGGTGCTGAGCCCCCAAAAGTGGGCGCTTGACCCCCACCCATGGGTGCTGAGACCCCAAAAGTGGGTGCTGAGACCCATAGCGCCCCCTCCTCTCCCCATAGATCCCCCCAAACCTCTGCCCCATAGAGACCCCACACACCTCTGCCCCATAGATCCCCCCAAATCTCTGCCCCATAGAGACCCCCACAACCTCTGCCCCATAGAGAGAGACCCCCCACACCTCTGCCCCATAGAGATCCCCCAAACCTCCGCCCCATAGATCCCAAGCCCCTGCCCCACACAGACCCCCCCCTCACCCCACAACTCTGCCCCATAGAGACCCCACTCACCCCATAGAAAACCCCCCCCGTCGCCCCACAGCCATTCCATTGCCCCACAGGGCCCCTCTCACCCCATAGAGACCCCCCCCTCGCCCCACAGACAACCCCTCTGCCCCATAGAGACCCCTCCTCACCTCACAGCCGTTCCATCACCCCACACCGCCCCATAGAGACCTTCTCTGGCCCCATAGAGACCCCCACAGCCATTCCATCACCCCACAGGACCCCTCTCACCCCATAGAGACCCCCTCTCACCCCATAGAGAACCCCCCTCGCCCCACAGCCATTCCATCACCCCACAGGGCCCCTCTCACCCCACAGAGACCCCCCTTCGCCCCACAGAGACCCCCCTTCGCCCCACAGACAACCCCTCTCACCCCATAGAGACCCCTCCTCACCCCACAGCCATTCCATCGCCCCACAGGGCCCCTCTCGCCCCATAGAGGCCTCCTCTCGCCCCACAGCCATTCCATCGCCCCACAGGGCCCCTCTCGCCCCATAGAGGCCTCCTCTCGCCTCACAGCCATTCCATCACCCCACACCGCCCCACAGAAACCCCCTTTGGCCCCACAGACCCCCTCCTCACCCCACAACCATTCCATCACCCCACAGGGCCCCTCTCGCCCCATAGAGACCCCCTTTCGCCCCATAGAGCCCCCTCTCGCCCCATAGCGATTCCATCACCCCACACTGCCCCACAGAGACCCCCTCTGGCCCCACAGACCCTCTCTTCACCCCACAGCCATTCCATCACCCCACAGACAACCCCTCTGGCCCCACAGCCGTTCCAGGCCCCTCCTTGCCCCATAGAGACCCCCCCCTCACCCCATAGCGATTCCATCACCCCACACCGCCCCACGGAGACCCCCTCTGGCCCCATAGAGACCCCCCCCTCGCCCCACAGCCATTCCATCACCCCACAGGGCCCCTCTCGCCCCACAGACAACCCCTCTGGCCCCACAGAGACCTCCTCTGGCCCCATAGAGACCCCCTCTCACCCCACAGCCATTCCATCACCCCACAGGTCCCCCCCCTTGCCCCATAGAGAACCCCTCTCGCCCCATAGAGACCCCCTCTGGCCCCACAGAATCTCTCCTCCCCCCACAGCCATTCCATCACCCCACAGAGACCCCCCCTCGCCCCACAGACAATGTCTCTCACCCCACAGAGACCCCCCTCGCCCCACAGCCATTCCATCACCCCACAGGGCCCCTCTCTCCACATAGAGACCCCCTCTCGCCCCATAGAGACCCCCCCCCCTCACCCCATAGCGATTCCATCACCCCACAGGGCCCCTCTCGCCCTACAGACAACCCCTCTGGCCCCATAGAGACCCCCTCTCACCCCACAGCCATTCCAGGCCCCTCCTTGCCCCATAGAGACCCCCTCTGGCCCCACAGAGACCCCCCTCTGGCCCCACAGCCATTCCAGGCCCCTCCTTGCCCCATAGAGACCCCCTCTGGCCCCACAACCATTCCATCACCCCACAGAGACCCCCTCGCCCCATAGAGACCCCCTCTGGCCCCACAGAGACCCCCCCTCACCCCACAGCCATTCCATCACCCCACAGGTCCCCCCTCACCCCATAGAGACCCCCTCTGGCCCCACAGACCCCCTCCTCACCCCACAGCGCTTCCATCACCCCACATCGCCCCATAGAGACCCCCTCTGGCCCCATAGACACCCTCTCTCACCCCACAACCATTCCATCACCCCACAGGTCCCCCCTCGCCCCATAGAAACCCCCTCTGGCCCCACAGACCCCCTCCTCACCCCACAGCGCTTCCATCACCCCACATCGCCCCATAGAGACCCCCTGTGGCCCCACAGAGACCCCCCCCTCTGGCCCCACAGCCATTCCATCACCCCACAGGTCCCCCCTCGCCCCATAGAGATCCCCTCTGGCCCCATAGAGACCCCCCCCTCGCCCCACAGCGATTCTATCACCCCGTATCGCCCCACAGAGACCCCCTCTGGCCCCATAGAGACCCCCTCTCGCCCCACAACCATTCCAGGCCCCTCCTTGCCCCATAGAGAACCCCTCTGGCCCCACAGCCATTCCATCACCCCACAGGTCCCCCCTCGCCCCATAGAGACCCCCTCCTTGCCCCACAGCGCTTCCATCACCCCACAGAGACCTCTCCTCGCCCCATAGAGACCGCCCTCTCCCCACAGCAATTCCATCACCCCACATCGCCCCATAGAGACCCCCTCCGGCCCCACAGAGACCCCCTCTCACCCCACAGTCATTCCAGGCCCCTCCTTGCCCCATAGAGACCCCGTCTGGCCCCACAGCCATTCCATCACCCCACAGAGACCCCCCCCTCGCCCCACAGACCCCCTCCTCTCCCCACAGCGCTTCCATCACCCCACATCGCCCCATAGAGACCCTCTCCTCACCCCACAGCCATTCCATCCCCCCCAACAGGGCCCCCAATCCCCCCCCTTTCCTCTCACCTGAGCGGCCCCGGCCCACGGCGGGAGCGGCCGGAGGGACCCGTAGAGGCGCCTCCCGCTCCGCCTCCGCCTTCCTTCAACCCCTCGGCGGTGCCGCCGCCATCGGCCGCCGCAAAATGGCCCCCGCCGGTCCCCCCTCCCCCCCCTTCCTTTCCCTTCGCCTCCCGCCGCTCTATAACTCCACACACACACACACACACACACTCACTCACACACACACTCACCCCCCCACCCCCCCCTCCTTCCCGTCCTCCCCGCCCCCCTCCCCCCCCGTCCCGTCTCTCCACGGGGGCTCACGGGAAATGGAGTCCGCGGACACCGAACCCGGCGGCAAAATGGCGTCGGGAGGCGCCGCGCGCGCGGCGGGCGGAGAGGCGGGAAGGCCAAATCTCGCGAGACTTCCTATCTCCCCAAAGGGGAAATCTCGCGAGATTTCGCGCGCCCCGCCTCTCCGCCCCGCCCCTCAGCGAGATCTCGCGAGACTTCCTCAGTCCCATAAGGCAAATCTCGCGAGACTTCGCGCCTCCGCCACCACCCCCACCACTCTCACTCCTTCCCGCCCCTCGGCGAAATCTCGCGAGAATTCGCGCCCCTCCCCGCCTCCCCGTCTTCCCACGAGGCAAATCTCGCGAGACTTCGCTCTGTCCTCCTCTCCCTTCCCTCCCATTAGCGACCTTTCGCCACACTTCGCCCCTCGCCTCCCTTTCCTTCCCGCCCCTCAGCGAGATCTCGCGAGACTTCCCAGCTCAGGCAGAGCAAATCTCGCGAGACTTCGCGCCCGGCCTCCCCCTCCCTCAGAGAGATCTCGCGAGACTTCCTATCCCAGACACTGCGGATCTCGCGAGATTTCGCTCCTCCCCTCTCTGCGAGATCTCGCGAGATTTCGACCTCCCCTTCCCCCGTTTCTCCCGCGTAGCTGAAATCTCGCGAGATTTGACCTCCGAAACCCCTCCGCCCCCTCCCTCGGCCCAAATCTCGCGAGATTTGACCTCCGAAACCTCTCCACCCCCTCCCTCGGCTCAAATCTCGCGAGATTTGACCCCAGAAACCCCTCAATCCCCTCCCCCGACCCAAATCTCGCGAGATTTGACCCCCCCCAACCCTATAGAGTCCCTGGAGACCCCACAGAGACCTGAGAGCCCCTATAGAGACCCCATAGAGACCTTAAAGCCCCTATAGAGGCCCTCTATAGAGCCCACAGAGCCCCTATGGGGACATGAAAGCCCCTATAGGGCCCCGAGAGCCCCTATGGAGCCCCTATAGACCCCACAGAGATCTGAGAGCCCCTATGGAGCCCTTATAGACCCCATAGAGGCCCTATAGAGCCCACAGAGCCCCTATAGAACCCCTACAGACCCTATAGAGACCTAAGAGTCCCTATAGAGACCTGAGAGCCCCTATAGACTTCAGAGCCCCCCCCAGAGCCCCTATAGATTTCAGAGCCCCTATAGAGCCCCTATAGAACCTATAGAGACTCGAGAGCCCCTATAGACCCCACAAAGCCCCTACAGAGCTCCAACAGACCCCATAGAGACCTGAGAGCCCCTATAGAGCCCCTATTGACCCTATAGAGAACTGAGAGCCCCTATAGACCCCTAAGAGCCCCTATAAAGCCCCTATACAACCCCCAGAGCTCCTATTGACCCTATAGAGCCCCTACTGCCCCTATAGAGCCCCTACAGACCCCCTATTAACCCTACAGAGCCCCTATAGAGCCCCTATTGACCCCATAGAGACCCATAGAGACCCCATAGAGACCCATAGAGACCCACAGAGACCCATAGAGCCCCTATAGGGCCCCATAGAGACCCCATAGAGACCCCATAGAGACCCCACAGAGACCCATAGAGACCCCATAGAGACCCATAGAGACCCCATAGAGACCCATAGAGACCCCATAGGGACCCATAGAGACCCCATAGAGACCCCATAGGGACCCATAGAGACCCCACAGAGACCCCATAGAGACCCACAGAGACGCATAGAGACCCATAGAGACCCATAGAGACCCCATAGAGACCCATAGAGACCCCATAGAGACCCCACAGAGACCCATAGAGACCCCATAGAGACCCCATAGAGACCCATAGAGACCCCATAGAGACCCACAGAGACCCCATAGAGACCCATAGAGACCCACAGAGACCCATAGAGACCCCATAGAGACCCCATAGAGACCCCATAGAGACCCATAGAGACCCCATAGGGACCCCACAGAGACCCACAGAGACCCCATAGAGACCCATAGAGACCCACAGAGACCCATAGAGACCCACAGAGACCCCATAGAGACCCATAGAGACCCACAGAGACCCCATAGAGACCCATAGAGACCCACAGAGACCCCATAGAGACCCATAGAGACCCCACAGAGACCCATAGAGACCCCATAGAGACCCACAGAGACCCCATAGAGACCCATAGAGACCCCACAGAGACCCATAGAGACCCCATAGAGACCCACAGAGACCCATAGAGACCCCACAGAGACCCCTAGAGACCCCATAGAGACCCACAGAGACCCCATAGAGACCCCATAGAGACCCATAGAGACCCACAGAGACCCCATAGACCCCTATAGACCCCATAGAGACCCATAGAGACCCCATAGAGACCCATAGAGACCCATAGAGACCCCATAGAGACCCACAGAGACCCCATAGAGACCCATAGAGACCCATAGAGACCCATAGAGACCCACAGAGACCCATAGAGACCCATAGAGACCCATAGAGACCCACAGAGACCCATAGCGACCCATAGAGACCCCATAGAGACCCACAGAGACCCCATAGAGACCCCATAGAGACCCATAGAGACCCACAGAGACCCCATAGACCCCTATAGACCCCATAGAGACCCATAGAGACCCCATAGAGACCCATAGAGACCCATAGAGACCCCATAGAGACCCACAGAGACCCATAGAGACCCATAGAGACCCATAGAGACCCACAGAGACCCATAGAGACCCATAGAGACCCATAGAGCCCTATAGGGCCCCCATAGCCCCTCCCCCTCCATTCACTCCTCTTCACTCCTTTGTTTTCACCTTTTTTATCTAAAAAGACAGAAACGGCCTCAAAAAAAAAAACCCGGGGGGGGAATTCGGTGGCCCAAAAGGGGGATTCGGTGGCCAAAGAGGGGATTCAGTGGCCCAAGAGGCGGATTCGGTGGCCCAAGAGGGACCAGAGGGACCCCCAAAGCCCCCTCAGATGCCACCACCAATGGCCACCTCACACCTCCTCAGGACTTGGTGGCCCCAAGGTGGCTTTTGGTGGCCCAAAGTGACACTTAGTGGCCCTGAGGTGCCTCTTGGTGGCCCAAAGTGACACTTGGTGGCCCCAAGGTGCCTCTTGGTGGCCCTCAAATGTCTCTTGGTGGCCACGAGGTACCTCTTGGTGGCCCCAAGGTGGCTTTTGGTGGCCCAAAGTAACCCTTGATGGCCCTCAGGTCACTTTTGGTGGCCCAAAGTGACACTCGGTGGCCCTCAAATGCCTTTTGGTGGCCCCAAGGTGGCTTTTGATGGCCCAAAGTGACCCTTGGTGGCCCTCAGGTGGCTTTTGGTGGCCCAAAGTGACACTTGGTGGCCCCAAGGCGCCTCTTGGTGGCCCCAAGGTGCCTCTTGGTGGCCCAAAGTGACCCCTGGTGGCCCTCAAGTGCCTCTTGGTGGCCCTCAAGTGCCTCTTGGTGGCCCAAAGTAACCCTTAGTGGCCCCGAGGTGCCTCTTGGTGGCCCCAAGGTGGTTTTTGGTAGCCCAAAGTGACCCTTGGTGGCCCTCAAGTGCCTCTTGGTGGCCCAAAGTGACACTTGGTGGCCCCAAGGTGGCACTTGGTGGCCCTCAAGTGCCTCTTGGTGGCCCCGAGGTGGCTTTTGGTAGCCCAAAGTGACCCTTGGTGGCCCTCGAGTGACACTTGGTGGCCCCAAAGTGACACTTGGTGGCCCCGAGGTGGCTTTTGGTGGCCCAAAGTGACACTTGGTGGCCCTCAAGTGCCTCTTGGTGGCCCCAAGGTGCCTCTTGGTGGCCCTCAAGTGACCCCTGGTGGCCCCGAGGTGCCTCTTGGTAGCCCCAAGGTGGCTTTTGGTGGCCCAAAGTGACCCTTGGTGGCCTTCAAGCGCCTCTTGGTGGCCCAAAGTGACCCTTGGTGGCCCCAAGGCGCCTCTTGGTGGCCCCAAGGTGACCCTTGGTGGCCCTCAAATGTCTCTTGGTGGCCCCGAGGTGGCTCTTAGTGGCCCAAAGTGACCCTTGGTGGCCCTCGAGTGACACTTGGTGGCCCCAAGGTGCCTCTTGGTGGCCCAAAGTGACCCTTGGTGGCCCTCAGGTGGCTTTTGGTGGCCCAAACTGACCCCTGGTGGCCCCAAGGTGCCTCTTGGTGGCCCCAAGGTGGCTTTTGGTGGCCCAAAGTGACCCTTGGTGGCCCTCAGGTGGCTCTTGGTGGCCCTCAGGTGGCTTTTGGTGGCCCAAAGTGACCCTTGGTGGCCCTCAGGTGGCTCTTGGTGGCCCTCAGGTGGCTTTTGGTGGCCCGGAGGTGGCTCTTGGTGGCCATGTGGTGGCCATGCGGTGGCCGCGGCTCACAGGAAGTAGTCGGCCACGGGTTTTTTGGAGGGGATTCCGCGCGTTTCCTGCGGCGCCGCTTCGAAGATGATGAATTCCTTCTGGAGGTGCTCGTCCAGCTCCAAGATGGCCGCCACGTTCCCGCACCTGCAACACGCGTGTGCTTAGCGTGTTCCTGCCGCCATCTTAGCGTGTTCTAAGCATGTTCGGACCCCTTAAGACCCCCCTGAGCCCAATGGGATGACACAAACTCCTCCATTCCGGCCCCAAAACCCCTTCATGTGTACTTCCCATGACCTTAACATGTTCTTACCATGACCTTAGCGCGTTCTAAGCATGTTTTTAGCATGTTTGGACCCCTTAAGACCCCCTGAGCCCAACAGGATGACACAAACGCCTCCATTCCGGCCCCAAAACCCCTTCATGTGTACTTCTCATAACCTTAACATGCTCTTACCATGATCTTAGCGTGTTCTAGCCATGATCTTAGCATGTTCCAAGTGTGTTCGGACCCCTTAAGACCCCCCTGAGCCCAATGGAATGACACAAACACCTCCATTCTGGCCCCAAAACCCCTTCATCTGTACTTCCCATGACCTTAGCGTGTTCTAACCATGACCTTAACATGTTCTAACCATGATCTTAGCGTGTTCTAAGCATGTTCGGACCCCTTAAGACCCTCTGATCCCAACAGGATGACACAAACACCTCCATTCCGGCCCCAAAACCCCTTCATATGTACTTCCCATGACCTTAGTGTGTTCCCATCGCCATCTTAGCATGTTCTAAGCGTGTTCTAAGCATGTTCGGACCCCTTAAGACCCCCCTGAGCCCAATGGAACGACACAAACTCCTCCATTCCGCCCCAAAACCCCTTCATCTGTACTTCCCATGACCTTAGCATGTTCTAGACATGACCTTAGCGTGTTCCCACTGCCATCTTAGCGTGTTCTAAGCATGTTCTAAGCATGTTCGGACCCCTTAAGACCCTTCGAGCCCAACCAAACGCGCCGAACGCCCCCCCGCAAAGACACCTCCCAGCGGCACCTCCCGCCTCGGCGTGTCGTTAGCGTGTCGTTGGCGTGTCGTTGGCGTGTCGTACCGGTAGCAGTAGTTGGGGGCGGACCAGACGGTGAGGACGGTCTCGCTGAAGTGCCACTTATAGCCCTCCATGACGAGTTGGTGAGCGCGGCAAATCATATCGATGTCGTTGGAGGCGTTGAACTGCGCCACCACGTCGCTGCCAAAGAGGTACCCGGCGCCGCGCGGAGAAACGCCCCAACCGGTGGTGTCTGCAGAAAGGGGGGGGGGAACACGCGTGTGGGAGCGCGTTAGGGGGGGGGAAAGGGGGGGAAAGGGGGGGAAATGGGGGGTTTGAGGGGGGGAATGGGGGGGAAATGGGGGGGAAATGGGGGTTAAAGGGGGGAAATGGGGGTTAAAGGGGGGGAATGGGGGGTTTGAGGGGGTTAAAGGGGGGGAAATGGGGGGGAATGGGGGGTGAAAGGGGGGAAATGGGGGGTTTGAGGGGGTTAAAGGGGGGGAAATGGGGGTTAAAGGGGGGAAATGGGGGGAAATGGGGGGGAATGGGGGGTTAAAGGGGGTTAAAGGGGGTTAAAGGGGGGTTAAAGGGGGGTTAAAGGGGGGTTAAAGGGGGGAATGGGGGGTTAAAGGGGGGGAAAGGGGGGGAAATGGGGGTTAAAGGGGGGTTAAAGGGGGAAATGGGGGGAAATGGGGGGAAATGGGGGGAAATGGGGGGTTAAGGCGGGGAAATGGGGGGTTAAAGGGGGGGAAAGGGGGGGAAGGGGGGGAAATGGGGGAAAGAGGGGGGAAAAGGGGGGTTAGAGGGGGAAATGGGGGGAAATGGGGGGTTAAGGGGGGGTTAAAGGGGGGTTAAAGGGGGGTTAAAGGGGGGTTAAAGGGGGGGAATGGGGGGGTTAAAGGGGGAGAAATGGGGAGAAATGGGGAGAAATGGGGGGTTTGAGGGGGTTAAAGGGGGGGAAGGGGGGGAAAGGGGGGGAAAGGGGGGGAAAGGGGGGGGAAGGGGGGGAAGGGGGGGAAGGGGGGGGAAAAGGGGGGGGAAGGGGGGGGAAGGGGGGGGAAGGGGGGGGAAAGGGGGGGAAAGGGGGGAAAGGGGGGGAAAGGGGGGGAAAGGGGGGGAAAGGGGGGGAAAGGGGGGGGAATGGGGGGTTTGAGGGGGTTAAAGGGGGGAAGGGGGGGAAGGGGGGGAAGGGGGGGAAGGGGGGGGAAGGGGGGGAAAGGGGGGGAAAGGGGGGGAAAGGGGGGTTAAAGGGGTTTAAGGGGGGTTTAAGGGGGGTTAAAGGGGGGAATGGGGGGGAATGGGGGGGAATGGGGGGGGAATGGGGGGTTAATGGGGGGAAGGGGTGGGAAGGGGGGAAATGGGGGAAAGAGGGGCGAAAAGGGGGGTTAAAGGTGGGGGAATGGGGGGGAATGGGGGGGAATGGGGGGGTTAAAGGGGGAGAAATGGGGGAAAGAGGGGGGAAAGGGGGGAAAGGGGGGAAAGGGGGGAAAGGGGGGAAAGGGGGGAAAGGGGGGGGAAGGGGGGGGAAGGGGGGGAAGGGGGGGTTAAAGCGGGGGTTAAGGGGGGGTTAAAGGGGGGGAATGGGGGGATTAAAGGGGGGAATGGGGGGAATGGGGGGTTAAGGGGGGGAAATGGGGGTTAAAGGGGGGGAAAGGCGGGGAAAGGGGGTTTTGAGGGGGTTAAATGGGGAGAAATGGGGGGAAATGAGGGTTTTGAGGGGGTTAAAGGGGGTTAAATGGGGGGGAATGGGGGAGAAATGGGGGAGAAATGGGGAATGGGGGGAAATGGGGGGAAATGGGGGGGAAATGGGGGGTTTGAGGGGGTTAAAGGGGGGTTAGAGGGGGAAATGGGGGGAAATGGGGGGTTAAAGGGGGGGGTTAAAGGGGGTTAAATGGGGGGAAATGGGGGTTAAAGGGTGGGAAATGGGGGTTTTTGAGGGGGTTAAAGGGGGGAAAGGGGGGGTTTGAGGGGGTTAAAGGGGGGAAATGGGGGGAATGGGGGGAAATGTAGGGAAGTGGGGGAAATGGGGGGGAAATGGGGGTTAAAGGAGGGGAAATGGGGGGAAATGGGGGTTTTGAGGGGGTTAAAGGGGGGGAAATGGGGGTTTTGAGGGGGTTAAATGGGGAGAAATGGGGAGAAATGGGGGTTAGAGGGGGTTAAAGGGGGGTTAGAGGGGGGAAATGGGGGTTAAAGGGGGTTTGAGGGGGTTAAAGGGGGGTTAGAGGGGGAGAAATGGGGGGAAATGAGGGTTTTGAGGGGGTTAAAGGGGGTTTGAGGGGGGAAATGGGGGGGAAATGAGGGTTTTGAGGGGGTTAAAGGGTGGTTAAATGGGGGCAATGGGGGGAAATGGGGGGAAATGGGGGGGTTTGAGGGGGTTAAGGGGGGTTAGAGGGGGAAATGGGGGGGAATGGGGGGTTAGAAGGGGTTAAATGGGGGTTTTGAGGGGGTTAAGGGGGGTTAGAGGGGGGAAATGGGGGGGAAATGGGGGGAAATGGGGGGAAAATGGGGGGTTTGAGGGGGTTAAAGGGGGAAAAGGGGGGTTTTGAGGGGGTTAAAGGGGGGTTTGAGGGGGTTTGAGGGGGGAAATGGGGGTTTGAGGGGGTTAAAGGGGGTAAAATTGGGGTTTGAGGGGGTTAAAGGCGCGTTTAGCGCAGGTTGGAGTGGTTTCAAGCGGTTTGGAGCGTGTTGTGGCGTGTCGGGGCGTGTCGGAGGCGTGTACCCACCCTCGGGGTCGGACCAGAGGAGGTCACACATGGGTCCGTCGTGCGGCACTTCCTGTTTGCGGTCGATGGTTCGGATCTGGTCGAGGGTTTGGATGGAGGGCGAGAGGCCCCCGTGCACGCAGAAGATCTGCGGGGACACGCGTGTGCTTAGCGTGTGCTTAGCGTGTGCTTAGCGTGTGCTTAGCGTGTGCTTAGCGTGGACCGAGCGCTCCCGGCGACCCCTCCAGGGGGCCGAGTGAGACCTTCAAACACCTTAATGCGTCCCAGAGTGCCCTTAGCATGTCCTTAGCGTGTCCTACGGGCCCTTAGTGTGTCCTTAGCGTGTCCTACAGGCCCTTAGCGTGTCCTTAGCATGTCCCAACAGGCCCTTAATGTGTCCTAATGTGACTTTAAAGCATCTTAGCGTGTCCTAACGTGCCCTTAGCGTGTCCAAACACCCCTTAGCGTGTCCTAATGTGCCCTTAGTGTGTCCTAATGTGCCTTTAACGCATCTTAGCGTGTCCTAATGTGCCCTTAGTGTGTCCAAACCCCCCTTAGCGTGTCCTAACGTGCCCTTAACGTGTCTAAACTGACCTTAACATGTCCCAATGTGCCCGTAGCGTGTCCTAATGTGCCTTTAATGTATCTTAATGTGTCCTAACGTGCCCTTAGCGTGCCCTAATGTGCCCTTAGCGTGTCCTAACGTGCCCTTAGCGTGTCCTAACCCCCTTAGCGTGTCCTAATACACCTTTAATGCATCTTAGCGTGTCCTAACGTGCCCTTAGCGTGTCCAAAACCCCCTTAGCATGTCCTAACGTGCCTTTAGCGTGTCCTAACTGCCCTTAGCATGTCCTAATGTGCCCTTAGTGTGTTCAAACCCCCCTTAGCATGTCCAAACCCGCCCTTAGTGTGTCCTAATGAGCCTTTAACGCACCTTAGCATGTCCTAACGTGCCCTTAGCGTGTCCTAACGTGCCCTTAGCGTGTCCTAATGTGCCCTTAGTGTGTCCAAACCCCCCTTAGCGTGTCCAAACCCGCCCTTAGCGTGTCCTAATGTGCCTTTAACGCACCTTAGCGTGTCCTAACGTGCCCTTAGTGCCCTAACCCGCCCTTAGCGTGTCCTAATGTGCCTTTAACGCACCTTAGCGTGTCCTAACGTGCCCTTAGCGTGTCCTAATGTGCCTTAAATGCACCTTAACGTGTCCTAACGTGCCCTTAACGTGTCCTAATGTGCCCTTAGCGTGTCCTAACATGCCTTTAGTGTGTCCTAACTGCCCTTAGCGTGTCCTAATGTGCCCTTAGCGTGTCCTAATGTGCCCTTAACGTGTCCAAACCCCCCCTTAGCGGGTCCTAACGTGCCCTTAACGTGTCCCAACGTGCCCTTAGCGTGTCCTAACGTGCCTTTAACGCACCTTAGCGTGTCCTAACGTGCCCTTAGTGTGTCCTAATGTGACTGTAACGCATCTTAGCGTGCCCTAACGTGCCCTTAGCGTGTCCTTGGCGTGTGCGTGGCGTGCGGGGCGCTGACCTTGCCGTCGATGATGGCCGAGAGGCTGAGGTAGTCGAAGATCTCGGTGCAGTAGCGCCAAACGGTGACGGAGCCGTATTTGCGGAGGCACTCATCGTAAAAGCCGTAAACCTGCGTGATCTGACGGCTCTCGTGGTTCCCCCGGATCAGCGTCAGGCGGTCGGGGTAGCGCACCTGCCCCACACCTGGGGGTCAGGCGCCCCACAGGGACCCTCTCCTGCCCCACAGAGCCCTCTCCTGCCCCACAGAGCCCTCTCCTGCCCCACAGAGCCCTCTCCTGCCCCACAGCGGCCCCACAAGTGCCCAAAGGGGTCTCAGAGCGGCACCTCCGCACAATCAAACCCATCGCCTACGGTGTGTTCTGACCCATAGAGCCCCACAGCTGCCCCATAGCTGCCCCATAGAGGCCTGTCCTGCCCCATAGAGGCCTCTCCTGCCCCACAGAGCCCTCTCCTGCCCCATAGTGGCCCCACAAGTGCCCAAAGGGGTCTCAGAGCGGCACCTCCGCACAATCAAACCCATCGCCTATGGGGTGTTCTGACCCATAGAGCCCCACGGCTGCCCCATAGCTGCCCCATAGCGGCCTCTCCTGCCCCATAGATCCCTCTCCTGCCCCACAGAGCCCTCTCCTGCCCCACAGAGCCCTCTCCTGCCCCATAGAGCCCTCTCCTGCCCCATAGCGGCCCCACAAGTGCCCAAAAGGGTCTCAGAGTGGCACCTCCGCACAATCAAACCCATCACCTATGGGGTGTTCTGACCCATAGAGCCCCACGGCTGCCCCATAGCTGCCCCATAGAGACCCATTCCTGCCCCATAGAGCCCTCTCCTGCCCCATAGAGCCCTCTCCTGCCCCATAGCGGCCCCACAAGTGCCCAAAGGGGTCTCAGAGCGGCACCTCCGCACAATCAAACCCATCACCTATGGGGTGTTCTGACCCATAGAGCCCCATAGCTGCCCCATAGCTGCCCCATAGGGACCCTCTCCTGCCCCATAGAGGCCTCTCCTGCCCCACAGAGCCCTCTCCTGCCCCACAGAGCCCTCTCCTGCCCCATAGCGGCCCCACAAGGGCCCAAAGGGGTCTCAGAGCGGCACCTCCGCACAATCAAACCCATCGCCTATGGGGTGTTCTGACCCATAGAGCCCCACAGCTGCCCCATAGCTGCCCCATAGACACCAGTCCTGCCCCATAGAGGCCTCTCCTGCCCCATAGAGCCCTCTCCTGCCCCACAGAGCCCTCTCCTGCCCCATAGCGGCCCCACAAGTGCCCAAAGGGGTCTCAGAGCGGCACCTCCGCACAATCAAACCCATCACCTATGGGGTGTTCTGACCCATAGAGCCCCACAGCTGCCCCATAGCTGCCCCATAGACACCAGTCCTGCCCCATAGAGGCCTCTCCTGCCCCATAGAGCCCTCTCCTGCCCCATAGAGCCCTCTCCTGCCCCATAGCGGCCCCACAAGTGCCCAAAGGGGTCTCAGAGCGGCACCTCCGCACAATCAAACCTATCACCTACGGTGTGTTCTGACCCATAGAGCCCCACAGCTGCCCCATAGCTGCCCCATAGAGGCCTCTCCTGCCCCATAGAGGCCTCTCCTGCCCCATAGCGGCCCCACAAGTGCCCAAAGGGGTCTCAGAGCTGCACCTCCGCGCAATCAAACCCATCACCTACGGTGTGTTCTGACCCATAGAGCCCCACGGCTGCCCCATAGCTGCCCCATAGCGGCCTCTCCCGCCCCACAGAGCCCTCTCCCGCCCCATAGAGCCCTCTCCTGCCCCATAGAGCCCTCTCCTGCCCCATAGCGGCCCCACAAGTGCCCAAAGGGGTCTCAGAGCGGCACCTCCGCACAATCAAACCCATCGCCTACGGTGTGTTCTGACCCATAGAGCCCCACAGCTGCCCCATAGCTGCCCCATAGCGGCCTCTCCTGCCCCACAGAGCCCTCTCCTGCCCCACAGAGCCCTCTCCTGCCCCATAGCGGCCCCACAACCGCCCAAAGGGGTCTCAGAGCGGCACCTCCGCACAATCAAACCCATCGCCTACGGAGTGTCCTGACCCATAGAGCCCCACAGCTGCCCCATAGCTGCCCCACAGAAACCAGTCCTGCCCCATAGAGGCCTCTCCTGCCCCACAGAGGCCTCTCCTGCCCCATAGCGGCCCCACAAGTGCCCAAAGGGGTCTCAGAGCAGCACCTCCGCACAATCAAACCCATCGCCTATGGTGTGTCCTGACCCATAGAGCCCCACAGCTGCCCCATAGCTGCCCCATAGACACCAGTCCTGCCCCACAGAGGCCTCTCCTGCCCCACAGAGCCCTCTCCTGCCCCACAGAGGCCCCACAAGCGCCCAAAGGGGTCTCAGAGCGGCACCTCCGCACAATCAAACCCATCGCCTACGGTGTGTTCTGACCCATAGAGCCCCACAACTGCCCCATAGCTGCCCCATAGAGGCCTCTCCTGCCCCATAGAGGCCTCTCCTGCCCCATAGAGCCCTCTCCTGCCCCATAGCGGCCCCACAAGTGCCCAAAGGGGTCTCAGAGCGGCACCTCCGCACAATCAAACCCATCACCTATGGGGTGTTCTGACCCATAGAGCCCCACAGCTGCCCCATAGCTGCCCCATAGAGGCCTCTACTGCCCCATAGAGGCCTCTCCTGCCCCATAGAGCCCTCTCCTGCCCCACAGAGCCCTCTCCTGCCCCACAGAGCCCTCTCCTGCCCCATAGCGGCCCCACAAGTGCCCAAAGGGGTCTCAGAGCGGCACCTCCGCACAATCAAACCCATCGCCTACGGTGTGTTCTGACCCATAGAGCCCCACAGCTGCCCCATAGCTGCCCCATAGCGGCCTCTCCTGCCCCATAGATCCCTCTCCTGCCCCACAGAGCCCTCTCCTGCCCCATAGCGGCCCCACAAGTGCCCAAAGGGGTCTCAGAGCAGCACCTCCGCACAATCAAACCCATCACCTATGGGGTGTTCTGACCCATAGAGCCCCACAGCTGCCCCACAGCTGCCCCATAGAGGCCTCTCCTGCCCCATAGAGCCCTCTCCTGCCCCATAGAGCCCTATTCTGCCCCATAGAGCCCTCTCCTGCCCCATAGCGGCCCCACAAGCGCCCAAAGGGGTCTCAGAGCGGCACCTCCGCACAATCAAACCCATCACCTATGGGGTGTTCTGACCCATAGAGCCCCACAGCTGCCCCATTCCTGCCCCATAGAGGCCTCTCCTGCCCCATAGAGCCCTCTCCTGCCCCACAGAGCCCTCTCCTGCCCCATAGCGGCCCCACAAGTGCCCAAAGGGGTCTCAGAGCAGCACCTCCGCACAATCAAACCCATCACCTATGGGGTGTTCTGACCCATAGAGCCCCACAGCTGCCCCATAGCTGCCCCATAGCGGCCTCTCCTGCCCCACAGCGGCCTCTCCTGCCCCACAGCTGCCCCACAGCGGCCCCCCAGGCCCCACCTTGAGCGCCAGGAGCAGTAGGAAGGTTTCGACGCTGTAGAAGCCGCGATCCACAAAGTCCCCCATGAAGAGGTAATTGGTCTCGGGGACATCGCCCCCCACCTGTGGGGCAGAGCGGCACTTGGGGGGCGCGTGGGGGGCAGGGGGGGCACTTGGGGGGCGGGGGTGGGCACTTGGGGGGCAGAAGATGCACTTGGGGGGCAAAGGGGGGCACTTGGGGGGCAAAAGATGGGTACTTGGGGGGCAGAGGGGGGCACTTGGGGGGCACTTAGAGGGTGAGGGGGTTACTTGTGGGGCAGAGGGGGCACTTGTGGGGCAGAGGGGGCACTTGTGGGGCAGAGGGGTGGGTACTTAGGGGGCAGAAGGAGCACTTAGGGGGCACTTGTGGGGCAGAGGGGGTCACTTGGGGGGCAAAGGATGGGTACTTAGGGGGCAGAGGGGGGCACTTGGGGGGCAGAGGGGGGCAAAAGATGGGTACTTGGGGGGCAGAGGGGGCACTTGGGGGGCACGGGGTGTGTACTTAGGGGGCAGAGGGGGCAGTTGGGGGGCAGAAGGGGCACTTGGGGGACAGAGAGGGGCACTTGGGGGGCAAAAGATGGGTACTTGGGGGGCAGAGGATGGGTACTTGGGGGGCAGAGGGAGCACTTGTGGGGCAAAGGGGGGCACTTGGGGGGCAAAAGATGGGTACTTAGGGGGCAGAGGGGGCACTTGGGGGGCAGAGGATGGGTACTTAGGGGGCAGAAGGGGGGCAGAAGGTCCACTTGTGGGGCAGAGGGAGCACTTAGGGGGCAGAAGGAGCACTTAGGGGGCACTTGGGGGGCAAAAGATGGGCACTTGTGGGGCAGAGGGATCACTTAGGGGGCAGGGGGTGGGTACTTAGGGGGCAGAGGAGGCACTTAGGGGGCAGAAGAGGCACTTAGGGGGCAGAAGAGGCACTTAGGGGGCACTTGTGGGGCAGAGGGAGCACTTGTGGGGCACCTGGGGGGCACTTGGGGGGCAGAAGATCCTCTTGTGGGGCAGAGGGAGCACTTAGGGGGCACTTAGGGGGTGGGGGGGTACTTAGGGGGCAGAAGGGGGCACTAAGGGGGCACTTGGGGGGCAAAAGATGGGCACTTGTGGGGCAGAGGGATCACTTAGGGGGCAGGGGGTGGGTACTTAGGGGGCAGAGGAGGCACTTAGGGGGCAGAAGAGGCACTTAGGGGGCACTTGTGGGACAGAGGGAGCACTTGTGGGGCACCTGGGGGGCACTTGGGGGGCAGAGGATGGGTACTTAGGGGGCACTTGGGGGGCAGAAGGTCCACTTGTGGGGCAGAGGGAGCACTTAGGGTGCAAAAGATGGGTACTTAGGGGGCAAAAAGTCCACTTGTGGGGCAGAGGGAGCAATTAAGGGGCACTTAGGGGGTGGGGGGGTACTTAGGGGGCAGAAGGGGGCACTTAGGGGGCAGAGAGGGGCACTTGTGGGGCACTTGGGGGGCAGAGGAGGGCACTTGGGGGGCAGAGGAGGGCACTTGGGGGGCAGAGGGGGCACTTGGGGGGCAGAGGGGGGCACTTGGGGGGCAGAGGGGCACTTGGGGGGCAGAGGGGGCACTTGGGGGGCAGAGGGGGCACTTGGGGGGCAGAGGGGGCACTTGGGGGGCAGAGGGGGCACTTGGGGGGCAGCGCCTCACCCTGAAGAGCTCTTTGAGGTCGTAGAACTGTCCGTGAATGTCACCGCACACCTGAAAGAGGGGATCAGAGCCACCCCTGCCCCACAGCTGCCCCATAGCTGCCCCATAGCTGCCCCATAGCCGCCCCATAGCCGCCCCACAGCCCCTCTCCAGCCCCACAGCCGCCCCATAGCCCCTCTCCAGCCCCACAGCTGCCCCATAGCCGCCCCATAGCCGCCCCATAGCCGCCCCATAGCCGCCCCATAGCCGCCCCATAGCTGCCCCACAGCTGCCCCACAGCTGCCCCATAGCCCCTCTCCAGCCCCATAACTGCCCCATAGCCCCTCTCCAGCCCCATAGCCGCCCCACAGCTGCCCCATAGCTGCCCCATAGCCCCTCTCCAGCCCCATAGCTGCCCCATAGCCCCTCTCCAGCCCCATAGCCGCCCCATAGCCCCTCTCCAGCCCCACAGCTGCCCCATAACCCCTCTCCAGCCCCATAGCTGCCCCATAGCCCCTCTCCAGCCCCATAGCTGCCCCATAGCCCCTCTCCAGCCCCATAGCTGCCCCATAGCCCCTCTCCAGCCCCACAGCTGCCCCATAGCCCCTCTCCAGCCCCACAGCTGCCCCATAGCCCCTCTCCAGCCCCACAGCTGCCCCATAGCCCCTCTCCAGCCCCACAGCTGCCCCATAGCCCCTCTCCAGCCCCACAGCTGCCCCATAGCCCCTCTCCAGCCCCACAGCTGCCCCATAGCCCCTCTCCAGCCCCACAGCTGCCCCATAGCCCCTCTCCAGCCCCACAGCTGCCCCATAGCCCCTCTCCAGCCCCACAGCTGCCCCATAGCCCCTCTCCGGCCCCATAGCTGCCCCATAGCCCCTCTCCGGCCCCACAGCTGCCCCATAGCCCCTCTCCGGCCCCACAGCTGCCCCATAGCCCCTCTCCAGCCCCATAGCTGCCCCATAGCCCCTCTCCGGCCCCACAGCTGCCCCATAGCCCCTCTCCAGCCCCACAGCTGCCCCATAGCCCCTCTCCAGCCCCACAGCTGCCCCATAGCCCCTCTCCGGCCCCATAGCTGCCCCATAGCCCCTCTCCGGCCCCACAGCTGCCCCATAGCCCCTCTCCAGCCCCACAGCTGCCCCATAGCCCCTCTCCAGCCCCATAGCTGCCCCATAGCCCCTCTCCAGCCCCATAGCTGCCCCATAGCCCCTCTCCGGCCCCACAGCTGCCCCATAGCCCCTCTCCAGCCCCACAGCTGCCCCATAGCCCCTCTCCAGCCCCACAGCTGCCCCATAGCCCCTCTCCAGCCCCATAGCTGCCCCATAGCCCCTCTCCAGCCCCACAGCTGCCCCATAGCCCCTCTCCAGCCCCACAGCTGCCCCATAGCCCCTCTCCGGCCCCATAGCTGCCCCATAGCCCCTCTCCGGCCCCACAGCTGCCCCATAGCCCCTCTCCGGCCCCACAGCTGCCCCATAGCCCCTCTCCAGCCCCACAGCTGCCCCATAGCCCCTCTCCGGCCCCACAGCTGCCCCATAGCCCCTCTCCAGCCCCACAGCTGCCCCATAGCCCCTCTCCAGCCCCACAGCTGCCCCATAGCCCCTCTCCAGCCCCATAGCTGCCCCATAGCCCCTCTCCGGCCCCACAGCTGCCCCATAGCCCCTCTCCAGCCCCACAGCTGCCCCATAGCCCCTCTCCAGCCCCACAGCTGCCCCATAGCCCCTCTCCAGCCCCATAGCTGCCCCATAGCCCCTCTCCAGCCCCATAGCTGCCCCATAGCCCCTCTCCAGCCCCATAGCTGCCCCATAGCCCCTCTCCAGCCCCACAGCTGCCCCATAGCCCCTCTCCAGCCCCACAGCTGCCCCATAGCCCCTCTCCAGCCCCATAGCTGCCCCATAGCCCCTCTCCAGCCCCATAGCTGCCCCATAGCCCCTCTCCGGCCCCACAGCTGCCCCATAGCCCCTCTCCAGCCCCACAGCTGCCCCATAGCCCCTCTCCAGCCCCACAGCTGCCCCATAGCCCCTCTCCAGCCCCATAGCTGCCCCATAGCCCCTCTCCAGCCCCATAGCTGCCCCATAGCCCCTCTCCAGCCCCATAGCTGCCCCATAGCCCCTCTCCGGCCCCACAGCTGCCCCATAGCCCCTCTCCAGCCCCACAGCTGCCCCATAGCCCCTCTCCAGCCCCACAGCTGCCCCATAGCCCCTCTCCAGCCCCATAGCTGCCCCATAGCCCCTCTCCAGCCCCACAGCTGCCCCACAGCCCCTCTCCAGCCCCATAGCTGCCCCATAGCCCCTCTCCAGCCCCATAGCCGCCCCATAGCCCCTCTCCTGCCCCATAGCCGCCCCATAGCCCCTCTCCAGCCCCATAGCTGCCCCATAGCCCCTCTCCAGCCCCATAGCTGCCCCATAGCCCCTCTCCAGCCCCATAGCCGCCCCATAGCCCCTCTCCTGCCCCATAGCTGCCCCATAGCCCCTCTCCAGCCCCATAGCTGCCCCATAGCTGCCCCACAGCCGCCCCACAGCCCCTCTCACCGTGACGGGAGAGTCCACGCGCTGTACGTTACTCTCCTCCACCAGAATCTCCCTACAAAGAGCCAAAGGCATCCCATAAACCCCTTTAATTAACGGCAGACGGTGTTAATTACCCCCCGGGGGAGGGGAGGGGGGTGTGTAACGAGGGGTTAATTAGCGCGGGGGGGGTTAATTACCGAGCTTTGGCGCACAGAGCCTTCACTTCGCTCTCTTTGATGAGTTCGCAGCGCCGGAGTTGTTCGATCTGTCGGTCCAGATCACTCAGTTCCCCCATGGCTGTAATTAGCGGTGTTAATTAGAGCCCGAAGTACTAATTAGTGCCCCCCCCGGGGCTCATTAGTGGCCCCAAAGGGGTAATTAACCCCTCCCAAAGTCATTAACTCCCCCTTCGCAACCATTAACACCCCAGAATCAGGAGTTACCTATAGCTTAATTAGCCTCTTAATGCTAATTAAGAGACTCTAAGATACTAATTAGCACCCCCAGATGTTAATTAGACCCCTCAGGGCTCATTAGTGCACCCTCAGGGCTCATTAGTGGCCCCAAAGGGGTAATTAACCCCCCCTAAAGTCATTAACTCCCCCTTCACAACCCAAAGTTCATTAACTCCCCTATAGCTTAATTAGCCTCTCAAACCTAATTAAGCCACTCCAAGAGACTAATTAGCACCCCCAGATGTTAATTAGACCCCTCAGGGCTCATTAGTGCCCCCTCAGAGCTCATTAGTGGCCCCAAAGGGGTAATTAACCCCCCCTAAAGTCATTAACTCCCCCTTCATAACCACCCGGCGCTCGTTAACTGCCTTAAGGCTTAATTAACCTCTCCCAAAGATAATTAAGCCTCAAAACGAGTAATTAAGACCCCCCCAGGGACTCATTAAGACCCCCAAGGGATCATGAGGTGCCTTAATTAGGTTAATTACCCCCTTCCCTCACTCATTAGCCCTCCAGATTCATTAATTTCCCCCCCCAAGGGTTAATTAACGTCCCCCACCGCTAATTAACTTCCTCCCAGGGGCTAATTAGCGACCCCAAGGAGTAATTAGCGACCCCAAGGGTCATCAAGTCCCTCTAAGCGCTAATTAACCCATCCCAGTGACCCCCCAGGGGGGTAATTAGCACTCCCAAAGCGTAATTAAGCCCCCAAGGGACTAATTAACTACATGAAGAGAGTAATTAAGCTCCATTAGGGGGGTAATTAACACTTGTAGGGGGTAATTAAGGCCGTCAGGGGGTAATTAAGCCCTTCCCAAAGATAATTAACACTGTTAAGGGGTAATTAAGGCCCCTCAGGGGGTAATTAAGGCCCCTCAGGGGGTAATTAACACTGTTGGGGGTTAATTAAGGCCCTCCCCAGGGGGTAATTAAGTCTCATCAGGGGTTAATTAACACTTCTAGGGGGTAATTAAGCCCTCCCCAAAAGGTAATTAACAGTGTTAGGGGTAATTAAGGCCCTCCCCGGGGGTAATTAAGTCCCCTCAGGGGGTAATTAACACAGTTGGGGGGTAATTAAGGCCCCTCAGGGGGTAATTAACACTGTTGGGGGTTAATTAAGGCCCCTCAGGGGGTAATTAAGGCCCCTCAGGGGGTAATTAAGGCCCTCCCCAAACCTAATTAACACTTTTGGGGGTTAATTAAGGCCCTCCCCGGGGTAATTAAGTCCCCTCAGGGGGTAATTAACACTGTTGGGGGTTAATTAAGGCCCTCCTCGGAGGTAATTAAGTCCCCTCAGGAGGTAATTAAGGCCCTCCTGGGGGTAATTAAGGCCCTCCCCGGGGGTAATTAACACTGTTGGGGGTTAATTAAGGCCCCTCAGGGGGTAATTAAGGCCCTCCTGGGGGTAATTAAGGCCCTCCTGGGGGTAATTAACACTGTTGGGCGTTAATTAAGTCCCCTCAGGGGGTAATTAAGGCCCTCCTGGGGGTAATTAACACTGTTGGGGGTTAATTAAGGCACCTCGGGGGGTAATTATGGTCCCCAGGGGTAATTAAGGCCCTAATTAACGGCTTCTCCTGCCCCCCAAGTGCCCCCTCTGCCCCACAAGTGCCCCCCAAGTGCCCCCTCTGCCCCACAAGTGCCCCCCTCTGCCCCACAAGTGCCTCCTCTGCCCCACAAGCGGCCTCCAAGCGACCCCTCTGCCCCACAAGTGCCCCCCAAGTGCCCCCTCCGCCCCACAAGTGCCCCCCAAGTGCCCCCTCTGCCCCACAAGTGCCCCCCTCTGCCCCACAAGTGCCTCCTCTGCCCCACAAGCGGCCTCCAAGCGACCCCTCTGCCCCACAAGTGCCCCCCAAGTGCCCCCTCCGCCCCACAAGTGCCCCCCAAGTGCCCCCTCCGCCCCACAAGTGCCCCCCAAGTGCCTCCTCTGCCCCCCAAGCGGCCCCTCTGCCCCACAAGTGCCCCCCTCTGCCCCCCAAGTGGTCCCTCCACCCCCCAAGTGCCCCCTCTGCCCTCCAAGTGCTCCACAAGTGCCCCCCAAGTGCCCCACAAGTGTCCCCTCTGCCCCCCAAGTGTCCCCTCTGCCCCCCAAGTGCCCCCCAAGTGTCCCCTCTGCCTCACAAACGATCCCTCTGCCCCACAAGTGCCCCCCAAGTGTCTCCTCTGCCCCACAAGTGCCCCCCAAGTGCCCCACAAGTGTCCCCTCTGCCCCGCAAGTGCCCCCTCCGCCCCACAAGCGATCCCTCTGCCCCACAAGTGCCCCACAAGCGCCCCCTCTGCCCCACAAGTGTCCATTCCGCCCCCCTCTGCCCCACAAGAGCCCCCTCTGCCCCCCAAGTGACCCTCTCTGCCCCACAAGCGCCCCCCAAGTGCCCCCTCTGCCCCCCAAGTGCCCCCTCTGCCCTCCAAGTGCTCCACAAGTGCCCCCTCTGCCCCCCAAGTGCCCCACAAGTGTCCCCTCTGCCCCCCAAGTGCCCCACAAGTGCCCCTTTGCCGCACAAGCAATCCCTCTGCCCCCCAAGTACCCCACAAGCGCCCCCTCTGCCCCACAAGCGATCCCTCTGCCCCACAAGTGCCCCACAAGTGTCCCCTCTGCCCCACAAGTGCCCCCCAAGTGCCCCCTCCGCCCCACAAGTGCCCCCTCCACCCCACAAGTGCCCCACAAATGCCTCCTCTGCCCCACAAGCGATCCCTCTGCCCCACAAGTGCCCCCCAAGCGATCCCTCTGCCCTACAAGTGCCCCACAAGTGTCCCCTCTGCCCCACAAGTGCCCCCCAAGTGCCCCCAGTGCCCCACAAGCGACCTCTCTGCCCCACAAGTGCCCCCTCTGCCCCACAAGTGCCCCACAAGTGTCCCCTCTGCCCCACAAGTGCCCCACAAGTGCCCCCTCCGCCCCACAAGTGCCCCCTCCACCCCACAAGTGCCCCACAAATGCCTCCTCTGCCCCACAAGCGATCCCTCTGCCCCACAAGTGCCCCCCAAGCGACCCCTCTGCCCCACAAGTGCCCCCCTCTGCCCCACAAGTGCCCCACAAGCGCCCCCTCCGCCCCACAAGTGTCCCCCAAGTGCCCCCAGTGCCCCACAAGCTACCTCTCTGCCCCACAAGCGCCCCCTCCGCCCCACAAGTGTCTCCTCCGCCCCACAAGTGCCCCACAAGTGCCCCCTCTGCCCCACAAGCGATCCCTCTGCCCCACAAGAGCCCCCTCTGCCCCACAAGAGCCCCCTCTGCCCCACAAGTGCCCCCCAAGTGCCTCCTCTGCCCCACAAGCGGCCTCCAAGCGACCCCTCTGCCCCACAAGTGCCTCCCTCTGCCCCCCAAGCGCCCCCAGTGCCCCCCAAGCGCCCCCTCCGCCCCACAGCGGTCGCGGATCGCCCCCCTCTCACCCGCCTCTCCCCCCACAGCCGCCGCCGTCGCGTCACTTCCGGTTCCCGCCCTCAGCGGAAGCGGCGCCACCGGAAGTGAGAGCCGAGGGGGCGGAGCCAAAGCCTCCCACTGCCTCCCAGTGCTTCCCAGTGCTTCCCAGTCCCCTCCCAGTCCCTCCCAGTGCCTCTCAAACCCCTCCCAGTGCCTCCCAGTCTCTCCCGGTCCCCTCTCCGTTCCCTCGAGTCCCTCCCAGTGCCTCTCAAACCCCTCCCAGTTCCCTCCCAGTTCCTTCCCAGTTCCCTCCCAGTTCCTTCCCAGTTCCCTCCCAGTCCCTCCAGTTCCCTCCCAGTGCCTCCCAGCTCCCTCCCAGTGCCTCCCAGTTCCCTCGAAGTCCCTCCCAGTGCCTCCCAGTTCCTTCCCAGTCCCTCCCGGTTCCCTCCCAGTGCCTCCCAGTTCCCTCGAAGTCCCTCCCAGTTCCCTCCCAGTGCCTCTCAAACCCCTCCCAGTGCCTCCCAGTTCCCTCCCAGTGCCTCTCAAACCCCTCCCAGTTCCCTCCCAGTGCCTCCCAGTCCCTCCCAGTTCCTTCCCAGTTCCCTCCCAGTCCCTCCAGTTCCCTCCCAGTGCCTCTCAGTTCCTTCCCAGTGCCTCCCAGTGCCTCCCAGCTTCCTCCCAGTGCCTCCCAGTTCCCTCCCAGTGTTTCCCAGTCCCCTCCCAGTCCCTCCCAGTGCCCTCCCAGTGCCTCTCAAACCCCTCCCAGTGCCTCCCAGTTCCCTCCCAGTCCCCTCTCAGTTCCCTCCCAGTGCCGCCCAGTTCCCTCCAAGTCCCTCCCAGTGCCTCTCAAACCCCTCCCAGTGCCTCCCAGTTCCCTCCCAGTTCCCTCCCAGTGCCTCCCAGTTTCCCCCAGTTCCCTCCCAGTTCCCTCCAAGTCCCTCCCAGTGCCTCTCAAACCCCTCCCAGTGCCTCCCAGTTCCCTCCAAGTCCCTCCCAGTGCCTCCCAGTTCCCTCCCAGTGCCTTCCAAGTCCCTCCCAGTGCCTCCCAGTTCCCTCCCAGTCCCTCCCAGTTCCCTCCAAGCCCCTCCCAGTTCCCCCCAGTTCCCTCCCAGTCCCTCCCAGTTCCCTCCCAGTGGTTCCCTCTGCCCTCATTTCCCCCTCAAACTCCACTCAGACTTTCACCACGTTTATTGTCCCGCCGAGGCGGGAAAGAGGAGAGGGGGCGTGGCCTGGCGGGAGGGGGGCGTGGCCACGACCACACTGTAACCAATGGAGGGGGCGTGGCCACGATGCCCTTGCAGCCAATGGAGCGGGGGCGTGGCCACGATGCCATTGCGGCCAATTGAGAGGGGGAGTGGCCAGGATGACATTGCGGGTAACAGAGGGGGCGTGGCCACTATGCCATTGCGGTCAATGGAGGGGGCGTGGCCACGATGCTATTGCAGCCAATGGAGAGGAGTGTGGTCGCAATGCCATTGCGGCCAATGGAGGGGGCGTGGCCACGATGCTACACGGCCAATGGTCATTGGGCGTGGCTTGGAGGGAGGGGGCGTGGCCACTATGGCATTGCGGTCAATGGAGGGGGCGTGGCCACGATGCTATTGCAGCCAATGGAGGGGAGTGTACGCGGCCTATGAAGAGGGGGCGTGGCTTTGAAGGAAGGGGCGTGGCCACGATGACATTGTGATACATAGAGGGGCGTGGCCACGATGCTATTGCAGTTAATGGTGGGGGCGTGGCCACGATGCTATTGTAATTGAGGGGGCGTGGCCACGATGCTATTGCAGCCAATGGAGAGGGGGCGTGGCCACGACGCTACGCAACCACTAGACAGTGGGCGTGGCTTGAAGGGAGGGGGCGTGGCCACAATGCCATTGCAGCCAACGGTGAGCGGAGTGCGGTGGCGATGCCATTGCGTCCAATGGTGTTGGTGGGGGGGGCGTGGCTTGCCTGGAGAGGGGCGTGGTCACGTTGCCATTGGGATGAGTGGAGGGGGCGTGGCCTGGTGGGGGAGTGGGCGTGTCCTCAGTAGGCGTGGTTGGAGATGAAGAGGGACTCGCTGGCGGCGGCGCCCGCCTGACCGCTGGGGGTGTACTTGCCCTGACACGCCAGGGAGTTCGCCTGCGGGGGGGACACGGGGGGACACCGGGGGGACACAGGGGGACACGGGGACGTGGGGGGACACAACAGAGGAGACACAGTCAGAGACAGCACCCATTGTCCCCCCAATATCCCCCACTGTCCCCCCAATGTCCCCCAATGTCCCTCAATGTCCCCCAATGTCCCCTCAATGTCCCCCAGTGTCCCCCAATATCCCCCAATGTCCCTCAATGTCCCTCAATATCCCCCAATATCCCTCAATGTCCCCCAATGTCCCCTCAATATCCCCCAACATCCCCCCAATATCCCCTCAATATCCCCTCAATGTCCCCCAATGTCCCCCAATGTCCCCTCATTGTCCCCCAATATCCCCTCAATGTCCCCCAATGTCCCCTCAATGTCCCCCAATATCCCCTCAATGTCCCTCAATGTCCCCTCAACGCCCCTATGACGTCCCTGAGGTCCTCAATGTCCTCCTGAGCTCCTCACGACCTCCTCGATGCCCCCACGTTCTCCTCCTCTTCCCCTTCTTTCCCGACGTCCTCATGGATTCCCACCAGGATCTCCTCCACCTTCTCCTCTGGGGCCACCGCCCCATTGTCCCCATGGCCCTCAATGTCCCCTCAATGTCCCCCTGAGCTCCTCAATGTCCCCCTGAGCTCCTCACGACCTCCTCGACGCCCCCACCTTCTCCTCCTCTTCCCCATCTTTCCCGACGTCCTCATGGATTCCCACCAGGACCTTCTCCTCTGGGGCCACCACCCCATTGTCCCCATGGCCCTCAATGTCCCCCCAACGCCCCCCTGAGGTCCTCAATGCCCCCCTGAGGTCCTCAATGTCCCCCTGAGCTCCTCACGACCTCCTCAATGCCCCCACGTTCTCCCCCCCTTCCCCTTCTTTCCCGACGTCCTCATGGATTCCCACCAGGACCTTCTCCTCTGGGGCCACCACCCCATTGTCCCCATGGCCCTCAATGTCCCCTCAATGTCCCCCTGAGGTCCCCAATGTCCCCCTGAGTTCCCCAATGTCCCCCTGAGCTCCTCACGACCTCCTCGACGCCCCCACGTTCTCCTCCTCTTCCCCATCTTTCCCGACGTCCTCATGGATTCCCACCAGGATCTTCTCCTCTGGGGCCACCGCCCCATTGTCCCCATGTCCCTCAATGTCCACTCAACGTCCCTATGCCGTCCCTGAGGTCCTCAATGTCCTCCTGAGGTCCTCAATGTCCCCCTGAGCTCCTCACGACCTCCTCGACGCCCCCACGTCCTCCTCCTCTTCCCCATCTTTCCCGACGTCCCCATGGATTCCCACCAGGACCTTCTCCTGCCCCTTCTCCTCGTTGTCCCCACGTTGTCCCCACGTTGTCACCTACCAAAGCCCTCTTGACGTACTCCTCTTGGGCGGCTTTGGTGTTGTCCTTCTTTCCGGCCCAGGCGCGAAGGGCCGAAGCCTGAAGGGCGCGACCGTAGGAGAAGGTCAACGCCCACGGCCGCGCCAGAGGACAACGGTTGATGGCGTTGAGGTTGATGGACGCCTCTTCTTCGCTTTGGCCGCCCGACAGGAAGGTGATACCTGGAGAGGGGCGGGGGACAACCGAGGAGGTCCTTATGGGGTTCAGAACACCACAAGAACATCTGGAGGAGGTCCTTATGGGTCTGAGGGCACCATGGGAACATCTGGAGGAGGTCATTATGGGGTTGAGGGCACCATGGGAACATCTGGAGAAGGTCCTTATGGGGTTGAGGACACCGTGGGACGTCATTATGGGGTTCAGAACACCACAAGAACATCTGGAGGAGGTCCTTATGGGGTTGAGGGCATCAGGGGAACATCTGGAGAAGGTCCTTATGGGGTTGAGGACACCATGGGACGTCATTATGGGGTTCAGAACACCACAAGAACATCTGGAGGAGGTCGTTATGGGGTTGAGGGCACCATAGGAACATCTGGAGGAGGTCGTTATGGGTCTGAGGGCATCAGGGGAACATCGGGAGGAGGTCCTTATGGGGTTGAGGGCATCAGGGGAACATCTGGAGAAGGTCCTTATGGGTCTGAGGACACCATGAGAACGTCATTATGGGTCTGAGGACACAGTTATGGGTCTGAGGACACCATAAGGACGTCATTATGGGGTTCAGGAAACCACAAGAACATCTGGAGGAGGTCGTTATGGGGTTGAGGGCATCAGGGGAACATCTGGAGAAGGTCATTATGGGTCTGAGGACACCACAAGGACGTCATTATGGGTCTGAGGACACCACAAGAACATCTGAGAAGGTCCTTATGGGGTTGAGGGCATCAGGGGAACATCTGGAGAAGGTCCTTATGGGGTTGAGGGCATCAGGGGACGTCATTATGGGGTTCAGAACACCACAAGAACATCTGGAGGAGGTCCTTATGGGGTTGAGGGCATCAGGGGAACATCTGGAGAAGGTCCTTATGGGGTTGAGGACACCGTGGGACGTCATTATGGGGTTCAGAACACCACAAGAACATCTGGAGGAAGTCCTTATGGGGTTGAGGGCATCAGGGGAACATCTGGAGAAGGTCCTTATGGGTCTGAGGGCACCATGGGAACATCTGGAGAAGGTCGTTATGGGGTTGAGGGCATCAGGGGAACATCTGGAGAAGGTCCTTATGGGGTTGAGGGCATCAGGGGAACATCTGGAGAAGGTCGTTATGGGGTTGAGGGCATCAGGGGACGTCATTATGGGGTTCAGGACACCACAAGAACAACTGGAGGAGGTCGTTATGGGGTTGAGGGCATCGTAGGAACATCTGGAGAAGGTCGTTATGGGGTTGAGGGCATCAGGGGAACATCTGGAGAAGGTCCTTATGGGGTTGAGGACACCATGGGACGTCATTATGGGGTTCAGGACACCACAAGAACATCTGGAGGAGGTCGTTATGGGTCTGAGGGCATCAGGGGAACATCTGGAGAAGGTCGTTATGGGGTTGAGGGCATCAGGGGAACATCTGGAGAAGGTCATTATGGGGTTGAGGGCATCGTGGGACGTCATGATGGGGTTCAGGACACCACAAGAACAAATGGAGGAGGTCGTTATGGGGTTGAGGGCATCGTAGGAACATCTGGAGAAGGTCCTTATGGGGTTGAGGGCATCAGGGGAACATCTGGAGAAGGTCCTTATGGGGTTGAGGACACCATGGGACGTCATTATGGGGTTCAGGACACCACAAGAACATCTGGAGGAGGTCGTTATGGGTCTGAGGGCATCAGGGGAACATCTGGAGAAGGTCGTTATGGGGTTGAGGGCATCAGGGGAACATCTGGAGAAGGTCATTATGGGGTTGAGGGCATCGTGGGACGTCATGATGGGGTTCAGGACACCACAAGAACATCTGGAGAAGGTCGTTATGGGTCTGAGGGCATCAGGGGAACATCTGGAGAAGGTCGTTATGGGGTTGAGGGCATCAGGGGACGTCATTATGGGGTTCAGGACACCACAAGAACATCTGGAGAAGGTCCTTATGGGGTTGAGGACATCGTGGGACGTAGTTATGGGTCTGAGGGCACCATAAGGACGTCATTATGGGTCTGAGAACACCACAAGACCATCTGGAGAAGGTCCTTATGGCCCCGAGGACACCACAAGACCATCCGGAGAAGGTCCTTATGGGTCTGAGGACACCACGAGGACGTAGTTATGGGTCTGAGGATGTAGTTATGGGTCACAGGACACCATAAGGACGTCATTATGGGGTTGAGGACACCACAAGAACATCTGGAGAAGGTCCTTATGGGTCTGAGAACACCACAAGAACATCTGGAGGAGGTCCTTATGGGTCTGAAGACACCATGGGACATAGTTATGGGGTTGAGGGCACCACAAGAACATCTGGAGAAGGTCCTTATGGGTCTGAGGACACCACGAGGATGTCATTATGGGTTTGAGGACACCACGAGAACATCTGGAGAAGGTCCTTATGGCCCTCAGAACACCACAAGACCATCTGGAGAACATCCTTATGGCCCCGAGGACCCCATAAGACCATCTGGAGAAGGTCCTTATGGCCCTGAGGACACCATAAGACCATCTGGAGAAGGTCCTTATGGACCTGAGGACCCCATAAGCCCATCTGGAGAAGGTCCGTGTGGTGCCGGGGACGTACCGGGGACGGCGGGGGGGACGGTGCGGCGCAGGGCGGTGACGGTGGCCATGGCGATCTCCTCGGGGCTGTACTTCTTGGCGCAGGCGTGGCCGGCGGTCACCATGTTGGGTTTGAGGAGAGTCCCTTCCAGGTAGACGTGGTGGTCGCTCAGAGCTTTGTAGACGGCCGCCAGGACCTGAGGAGAAGAGGGGGGGACCCGCGGTGGGGACAACCGGAGGAGAAGACAATAGGGAATGGGGGGGAAGGGGGATGGGATGGACCTTCTCGGTGACGTATTGGCAGTGTTTGAGGTCGTGGTCACCATCCGGAAGGATCTCGGGTTCCACGATGGGGACAATGCCGTTCTGCCGGGGGGGAGAGGGGACACAGGTGACACCAAAGCACCTCCAGGGGGCACCAAAGACCTCCAGGGGGCACCAAAGACCTCCAGGGGACACCAAACCCCATCCAGATACCACCAAAGCACCTCCAGGGGACACCAAACCACGCCCAGGTGACACCAAACCCCATCCAGATGCCATCAAACCCCATCCAGATGCCATCAAACCCCATCCAGATGCCACCAAAGACCTCCAGGGGACACCAAATCATGTCCAGATGCCACCAAAGACCTCCAGGGGACACCAAACCATGTCCAGATGCCACCAAAGACCTCCAGGGGACACCAAACCATGTCCAGATGCCACCAAACCCCATCCAGATGCCCCTAAACCCCATCCAGATGCCCCCAAACCCCATCCAGATACCACCAAAGACCTCCAGATGTCACCAAACCCCATCCAGATGCCCCCAAACCCTGTGTAGATACCATCAAACCCTATCCAGATGCCACCAAACCCCATCCAGATGCCACCAAAGCACCTCCAGATGCCAACAAAACCCGTTCAGATGCATCAAACCCTATCCAGATGCCCCCAAACCCCCTCCAGATGCATCAAACCCTGTGTAGATGCCATCAAACCCCCTCCAGATGCCACCAAATCCCATCCAGATGCCACCAAAGCACCTCCAGATGCCACCAAACCCCCTCCAGATGCCACCAAACCCCATCCAGATGCCACCAAACCCCCTCCAGATGCCCCCAAACCCCCTCCAGACACATCAAACCCTGTGTAGATGCCATCAAACCCCCTCCAGATGCCCCCAAACCCCTTCCAGATGTCCCCAAACCCCCTCCAGATGTCACCAAACCCCATCCAGATGTCACCAAACCCCATCCAGATGCCACCAAACCCCCTCCAGATGCCCCCAAACCCCCTCCAGATGCCACCAAACCCCCTCCAGATGCCCCCAAACCCCCTCCAGATACCACCAAAGACCTCCAGATGTCACCAAACCCCCTCCAGATGCACCAAACCCCCTCCAGATGCCCCCAAACCCTGTGTAGATACCATCAAACCCCATCCAGATGCCACCAAATCCCATTCAGATGCCACCAAAGACCTCTAGTAGACACCAAACCCCATCCAGATGCCACCAAAGCACCTCCAGATGCCAACAAAACCCGTTCAGATGCATCAAACCCTATCCAGATGCCCCCAAACCCCATCCAGATGTCCCCAAACCCCCTCCAGATGCATCAAACCCTGTGTAGATGCCACCAAACCCCCTCCAGATGCCACCAAATCCCATCCAGATGCCACCAAAGCACCTCCAGATGCCAACAAAACCCGTTCAGATGCATCAAACCCCCTCCAGATGTCCCCAAACCCCCTCCAGATGTCCCCAAACCCCCTCCAGATGCATCAAACCCTGTGTAGATGCCACCAAACCCCCTCCAGGTGCCCCCAAACCCCATCCAGATGCCCCCAAACCCCATGTTGATGCCCTCAAACCCCCCCGAGATGCCCCCAAACCCCCTCCAGATGCCCCCAAACCCCCTCCAGATGCCCCCAAACCCCCTCCAGATGCCCCCAAACCCCCCCGAGATGCCCCCAAACCCCCTCCAGATGCCCCCAAACCCCATCCAGATGCCATCAAACCCCCTCCAGATGCCACCAAACCCCATCCAGATGCCCCCAAACCCCCTCCAGATGCCCCCAAACCCCATTCAGATGCATCAAACCCTGTGTAGATACCATCAAACCCTATCCAGATGCCACCAAACCCCATCCAGATGCCCCCAAACCCCATCCAGATGCCACCAAACCCCCTCCAGATGCCCCCAAACCCCCTCCAGATGTCCCCAAACCCCCTCCAGATGCCCCCAAACCCCCTCCAGATGTCCCCAAACCCCCTGCAGATGCCCCTAACCCTGTCCAGATGCCACCAAAGACCTCCAGGTGACACCAAAGACCTCCAGGTGACACCAAACCATGTCCAGATGCCACCAAACCCCCTCCAGATGCCCCCAAACCCCACGTAGATGTCCCCAAACCCTGTTCAGATGCATCAAACCCCCTCCAGATGCCCCCAAACCCCCCTGAGATGCCCCCAAACCCCTCTGGGCTGTCCCCAACCCCCTCCAGATGCCCCCAACCCCCTCTGGGCTGTCCCCTCGGGGTGTCCCCGCGGGGGTGTCACCTGCTGGCAGATGCTGGCGTAGCGGGCGAGGACGTTGGCGTTCTCGAGGACGGCCAAGCGCGTCGGGGTGTGCGCCGAGATCTTGAGGACACAGCGCCATTTGGCAAAGTCGGCGCCGTCCTTCTTGTACTGCGCACAGCGCTCCGACAGCCCGTCCAGCCCTGGGGACAGCACAGGGGGGGACAACGGGGACCTCAGGGGACAGTGGGGACAGGAGGGGGGCAATGGGGACAGTAGAGGGACAATGGGGACCTCAGGGGACAGTGGGGACAGGAGGGGGGCAATGGGGACAGTAGAGGGACAATGGGGACCTCAGGGGACAGTGGGGACAATGGGGACAGGAAAGGGACAATGGGGAGAGGAGGGGGATAATGGGGAGAGGAGGGGGATAATGGGGACAATGGGGGACAATGGGGACAGGAGGGGGACAACGGGGACAGTGGGCACCTCAGGAGACAGTGGGGACAGGAGAGGGACAATGGGGACAGGAGGGGACAATGGGGACGGGAGGGGGACAATGGGGACCTCAGGGGACAGTGGGAACGGGAGGGGGACAATGGGGACCTCAGGGGACAGTGGGGAGAGGAGGGGGACAATGGGGACCTCAGGGGACAGTGGGGAGAGGAGGGGGACAATGGGGACCTCAGGGGACAGTGGGGACCTCAGGGGACAATGGGGAGAGGAGGGGGACAATGGGGACCTCAGGGGACAGTGGGGACAGGAGGGGGGCAATGGGGACAGTAGAGGGACAATGGGGACCTCAGGGGACAGTGGGGACAGGAGGGGGGCAATGGGGACAGTAGAGGGACAATGGGGACCTCAGGGGACAGTGGGGACAGGAGGGGGGCAATGGGGACAGTAGAGGGACAATGGGGACCTCAGGGGACAGTGGGGACAATGGGGACAGGAAAGGGACAATGGGGAGAGGAGGGGGATAATGGGGAGAGGAGGGGGATAATGGGGACAATGGGGGACAATGGGGACAGGAGGGGGACAACGGGGACAGTGGGCACCTCAGGAGACAGTGGGGACAGGAGAGGGACAATGGGGACAGGAGGGGACAATGGGGACGGGAGGGGGACAATGGGGACCTCAGGGGACAGTGGGAACGGGAGGGGGACAATGGGGACCTCAGGGGACAGTGGGGAGAGGAGGGGGACAATGGGGACCTCAGGGGACAGTGGGGAGAGGAGGGGGACAATGGGGACCTCAGGGGACAGTGGGGACCTCAGGGGACAATGGGGAGAGGAGGGGGACAATGGGGACCTCAGGGGACAGTGGGGACCTCAGGGGACAATGGGGAGAGGAGGGGGACAATGGGGACCTCAGGGGACAGTGGGGACCTCAGGGGACAGTGGGGACAGGAGGGGGACAATGGGGACCTCAGGGGACAGTGGGGAGAGGAGGGGGACAATGGGGGACAACGGGGACAGTGGGGAGAGGAGGGGGACAATGGGGACCTCAGGGGACAGTGAGGAGAGGAGGGGGACAATGGGGACAATGGGGACAGTGGAGGATAATGGCGGACAATGGGGACAATGGGGAGAGGAGAGGGACAATGGGGGATAATGGGGGACAATGGGGACAGGATGGGGACAATGGGGACCTCAGGGGACAGTGGGGACAATGGGGAGAGGAGGGGGACAACGGGGACCTCAGGGGACAGTGGGGACAGGAGAGGGACAATGGGGACAATGGGGACCATGGGGGACAATGGGGACAGGAGGGGACAGTGGGGACAGGAGAGGGACAATGGGGAGAGGAGGGGGACAATGGGGACAGTGGGGAGAGGAGGGGGACAATGGGGAGAGGAGGGGGACAATGGGGACAGTGGGGAGAGGAGGGGGACAATGGGGACCTCAGGGAACAATGGGGAGAGGAGGGGGACAATGGGGACCTCAGGGGACAGTGGGGACAGGAGGGGGACAATGGGGACAGGAGGGGGACAATGGGGACAATGGGGACAATGGGGACCTCAGGGGACAGCGGGGACAGGAGGGGGACAATGGGGACAGGAGGGGGACAATGGGGACAATGGGGACAATGGGGACCTCAGGGGACAGCGGGGACAGGATGGGGACAATGGGGACCAAAGGGGACAGTGGGAACCATGGGGGACAATGGGGAACAATGGGGATAGGAGGGGGACAATGGGGACCTCAGGGGACAGTTCTGACAATGGGGACAGGAGAGGGACAGTGGGGACAATGGGGAGAGGAGGGGGACAATGGGGACCTCAGGGGACAGTGGGGAGAGGAGGGGGACAATGGGGACCTCAGGGGACAGTGGGGGATAATGAGGGACAATGGGGACCTCAGGGGACAGTGGGGAGAGGAGGGGGACAATGGGGACCTCAGGGGACAGTGGGGAGAGGAGGGGGACAATGGGGACCTCAGGGGACAGTGGGGGATAATGAGGGACAATGGGGACCTCAGGGGACAGTGGGGAGAGGAGGGGGACAATGGGGACCTCAGGGGACAGTGGGGGATAATGAGGGACAATGGGGACCTCAGGGGACAGTGGGGAGAGGAGGGGGACAATGGGGACCTCAGGGGACAGCGGGGAGAGGAGGGGGGCAATGGGGACAATGGGGACAATGGGCACCTCAGGGGACAGTGGGGACGGGAGGGGGACAATGGAGGACAATGGGGACAATGGGGGATAATGGGGGACAATGGGGCACCTCAGGGGACAGTGGGGACAGGAGGGGGACAATGGGGACACAACAGGGACAATGGGGACCTCAGGGGACAGTGGGGACAATGGGGACAGTAGAGGGACAGTGGGGAGAGGAGGGGGGCAATGGGGACAATGGGGACCTCAGGGGACAGTGGGGACGGGAGGGGGACAATGGGGAACAAAGGGGAGAGGAGAGGGACAATGGGGAGAGGAGGGGGACAATGGGGACCTCAGGGGACAGTGGGGACAATGGGGACCTCATGGGACAAAGGGGACAATGGGGACAGAAGAGGGACAATGAGGACCTCAGGGGACAGTGGGGACGGGAGGGGGGCAATGGGGACCTCATGGGACAATGGGGACCTCAGGGGACAGAAGAGGGACAATGAGGACCTCAGGGGACAGTGGGGACAATGGGGACAGGAGAGGGACAATGGGGACCTCAGGGGACAGTGGGGACAATGGAGGACAATGGGGGACAATGGGGACAGGAGGGGGACAATGGGGAGAGGAGGGGGACAACGGGGACAATGGGGACAGTGGGGACAGTGGGGAGAGGAGAGGAACAATGGGGACAATGGGGAGAGGAGGGGGACAATGGGGACCTCAGGGGACAGTGGGGACAGGAGGGGGACAATGGGGACAATGGGGACAATGGGGGACAATGGGGGACAATGGGGGACAATGGGGATCATGGGACAGTGGGGACAGGAGGGGGACAATGGGGATAATGGGGACAGTGGGGACCTCAGGGGGCAGTGGGGGACAGGAGGGGACAAAGGGGACCTCAGGGGACAGTGGGGACAGTGGGGACAGGGTGGTGACATGAGGGACAGAAGAGAGATGGGGACACGGTGGTGACATCAACGATGGAGAAGGTGGTGGGACGTGGGGACGGCATCGATGGGGACAATGGGGACAGTGTGGTGACATCGGGGACGCGACAGTGACATCGGGGACAGGGTGGTGACATCGGGGACAGGGTGGTGACATCGGGGACGCAGCGGTGACGTCGGGGCCTGTCCCTCACCCTGGGTGGTGGTCTCGCCGTCGGTGCCGGCCAAGGGCACCACTCCCTTATCCACCTGCGGACATGGACAACGCGGTGACCACGGGGACACCAACGGCCCCTCAGTGTCCCCTCAGTGTCCCCAACGTCCCCTCAGTGTCCCCACCATGGCCCCAAAGTGTCCCCATCTCAACGCCAACAACGGCTCTTCACGACTCCACCTCTGATGGCGTCAACGGCACTGGAAGAGCCTCAACGTCCTCAACGTCCCCAACGTCCCCAATGTCCCCTCAGTGTCCCAAATGTCCCCTCAACCTCTCAGTGTCCCCTCAGTGTCCCCAAATGGCCTCAGAATGGCCCCAAAGTGTCCCCATCTCAACGCCCACAACGGCTCTTCACGACTCCACCTCTGATGGCATCAACGGCACTGGAAGAGCCTCAACGTCCCCAACGTCCCTCAACGTCCCCAACATCCCCAACGTCCCCTCAGTGTCTCAAATGTCCCCTCAACCTCTCAGTGTCCCCTCAGTGTCCCCAAATGGCCTCAGAATGGCCCCAAAGTGTCCCCATCTCAACGCCAACAACGGCTCTTCACGACTCCACCTCTGATGGCATCAACGGCACTGGAAGAGCCTCAACGTCCCCAACGTCCCCAACGTCCCCAACATCCCCAATGTCCCCTCAGTGTCCCAAATGTCCCCTCAACGTCTCAATGTCCTCAGTGTCCCCTCAGTGTCCCCACAATGGCCCCAAAGTGTCCCCATCTCAACGCCAACAACGGCTCTTCACGACTCCACCTGTGATGGCATCAACGGCACTGGAAGAGCCTCAACGTCCCCAATGTCCCCAACGTCCCTCAACGTCCCCAATGTCCCCAATGTCCCCTCAGTGTCCCAAATGTCCCCTCAGTGTCTCAATGTCCCCTCAGTGTCTCAGTGTCCCCTCAGTGTCCCCACAATGGCCCCAAAGTGTCCCCATCTCAACGCCAACAACGGCTCTTCGCGACTCCACCTCTGATGGCATCAACGGCACTGGAAGAGCCTCAATGGCCCCAACGTCCCTCAACGTCCCCAACGTCCCCAATGTCCCCTCAGTGTCCCCAACGTCCCCTCAGTGTCCCCAATGTCCCCTCAGTGTCCCAAATGTCCCCTCAGTGTCCCCAAATGGCCTCAGAATGGCCCCAAAGTGTCCCCATCTCAACGCCAACAACAGCTCTTCACGACTCCACCTCTGATGGCATCAACGGCACTGGAAGAGCCTCAACGTCCTCAACGTCCCCAATGTCCCCAACGTCCCCGACGTCCCCTCAGTGTCTCAGTGTCCCAAATGTCCCCTCAGTGTCCCCAATGTCCCCTCAGTGTCCCCACAAAGGCCCCAAAGTGTCCCCATCTCAACGCCAACAACGGCTCTTCACGACTCCACCTCTGATGGCATCAACGGCACTGAAAGAGCCTCAACGTCCCCAACGCCCCCAACGTCCCCAATGTCCCCAATGTCCCCAATGTCCCCAATGTCCCCTCAGTGTCCCCAATGTCCCCTCAGTGTCCCAAATGTCCCCTCAGTGTCCCCACAATGGCCCCAAAGTGTCCCCATCTCAACGCCCACAATGGCACTTCACGACTCCACCTCTGATGGCATCAACGGCACTGGAAGAGCCTCAACGTCCTCAACGTCCTCAACGTCCCCAATGTCCCCAATGTCCCCAATGTCCCCTCAATGTCCCCTCAATGTCCCCTCAGTGTCCCCAATGTCCCCTCAGTGTCCCCACAATGGCCCCAAAGTGTCCCCATCTCAACGCCCACAACGGCTCTTCACGACTCCACCTCTGATGGCATCAACGGCACTGGAAGAGCCTCAACGTCCCTCAACGTCCCCAACGTCCCCAATGTCCCCAACGTCCCCTCAGTGTCTCAATGTCCCCAAATGTCCCCACAATGGCCCCAAAGTGTCCCCATCTCAACGCCAACAACGGCTCTTCACGACTCCACCTCTGATGGCATCAACGGCACTGGAAGAGCCTCAACGTCCTCAACGTCCCCAACGTCCCCTCAGTGTCTCAATGTCCCCTCAGTGTCCCCAATGTCCCCTCAGTGTCCCCACAATGGCCCCAGAGTGTCCCCATCTCAACGACAATAACGGCCCTTCACAACTCCACCTCTGACGGCATCAATGGCACTGGAAGAGCCTCAACGTCCTCAACGTCCCCAATGTCCCCTCAGTGTCTCAATGTCCCCAATGTCCCCTCAACGTCCCAAATGTCCCCTCAATGTCCCCTCAGTGTCCCCTCAGTGTCCCCACAATGGCCCCAAAGTGTCCCCATCTCAACGCCCACAACGGCTCTTCACGACTCCACCTCTGATGGCATCAACGCCACTGGAAGAGCCTCAACGTCCCCGATGTCCCCAACGTCCCCGAGGTCCCCAACGTCCCCTCAGTGTCTCAATATCCCCAATGTCCCCTCAACGTCCCAAATGTCCCCTCAGTGTCCCCACAATGGCCCCAAAGTGTCCCCATCTCAACGCCCACAATGGCACTTCACGACTCCACCTCTGATGGCATCAACGGCACTGCAAGACCCTCAACGTCCCTCAACGTCCCCGAGGTCCCCAATGTCCCCAATGTCCCCAACATCCCCTCAGTGTCCCAAATATCCCCTCAGTGTCCCCACAATGGCCCCAAAGTGTCCCCATCTCAACGCCAACAACGGCTCTTCACGACTCCACCTCTGATGGCGTCAACGGCACTGGAAGAGCCTCAACGTCCTCAACGTCCCCAATGTCCCCTCAGTGTCCCCAATGTCCCCTCAGTGTCTCAATGTCCCCAATGTCCCCTCAACGTCCCAAATGTCCCCTCAGTGTCTCAATGTCCCCTCAGTGTCCCCAAATGGCCTCAGAATGGCCCCAAAGTGTCCCCATCTCAACGCCAACAACGGCTCTTCACGACTCCACCTCTGATGGCATCAACGGCACTGGAAGAGCCTCAACGTCCTCAACGTCCCTCAACGTCCTCAATGTCCCCTCAGTGTCCCAATGTCCTCAATGTCCCCTCAGTGTCCCCAAATGTCCCCACAATGGCCCCAAAGTGTCCCCATCTCAACACCCACAACGGCTCTTCACGACTCCACCTCTGATGGCATCAACGGCACTGGAAGAGCCTCAACGTCCTCAACGTCCCCAACGTCCCCAATGTCCCCAACGTCCCCTCAGTGTCTCAGTGTCCCAAATGTCCCCTCAGTGTCCTCAATGTCCCCTCAGTGTCCCAATGTCCTCAATGTCCCCTCAGTGTCCCCAAATGGCCTCAGAATGGCCCCAAAGTGTCCCCATCTCAACGCCAACAACGGCTCTTCACGACTCCACCTCTGATGGCATCAACGGCACTGGAAGAGCCTCAACGTCCCCAATGTCCCCAACGTCCCTCAACGTCCCCAATGTCCCCAATGTCCCCTCAGTGTCCCAAATGTCCCCTCAGTGTCTCAGTGTCCCCTCAGTGTCCCCACAATGGCCCCAAAGTGTCCCCATCTCAACGCCAACAACGGCTCTTCGCGACTCCACCTCTGATGGCATCAACGGCACTGGAAAAGCCCCAACGTCCTCAACGTCCCCAATGTCCCCAATGTCCCCTCAGTGTCTCAAATGTCCCCTCAACCTCTCAGTGTCCTCAATGTCCCCTCAGTGTCCCCAAATGGCCTCAGAATGGCCCCAAAGTGTCCCCATCTCAACGCCAACAACGGCTCTTCACGACTCCACCTCTGATGGCATCAACGGCACTGGAAGAGCCTCAACGTCCCCAACGTCCCCAACGTCCCTCAACGTCCCCAATGTCCCAAATGTCCCCTCAGTGTCCCAAATGTCCCCTCAGTGTCTCAATGTCCCCTCAGTGTCTCAGTGTCCCCTCAGTGTCCCCACAATGGCCCCAAAGTGTCCCCATCTCAACGCCAACAACGGCTCTTCGCGACTCCACCTCTGATGGCATCAACGGCACTGGAAGAGCCTCAATGGCCCCAACGTCCCTCAACGTCCCCAACGTCCCCAATGTCCCCTCAGTGTCCCCAACGTCCCCTCAGTGTCTCAATGTCCCCAATATCCCCTCAGTGTCCCCAATGTCCCCTTAGTGTCCCAAATGTCCCCTCAGTGTCCCCAAATGGCCTCAGAATGGCCCCAAAGTGTCCCCATCTCAACGCCAACAACGGCTCTTCACGACTCCACCTCTGATGGCATCAACGGCACTGGAAGAGCCTCAACGTCCTCAACGTCCCCAATGTCCCCAATGTCCCCAATGTCCCCTCAGTGTCTCAATGTCCCCAATGTCCCCTCAGTGTCCCCTCAGTGTCCCCACAATGGCCCCAAAGTGTCCCCATCTCAACGCCAACAACGGCTCTTCACAACTCCACCTCTGATGGCATCAACGGCACTGAAAGACCCTCAACGTCCTCAACGTCCTCAACGTCCCTCAACGTCCCCAATGTCCCCTCAGCGTCCCCAACGTCCCCTCAGTGTCCCCAATGTCCCCTCAGTGTCCCCACAATGGCCCCAAAGTGTCCCCATCTCAACGCCAACAACGGCTCTTCACGACTCCACCTCTGATGGCATCAACGGCACTCGAAGAGCCTCAACGTCCCTCAACGTCCCCAACGTCCCCAATGTCCCCAACGTCCCCTCAGTGTCTCAATGTCCCCAATGTCCCCTCAGTGTCCCCAAATGGCCTCAGAATGGCCCCAAAGTGTCCCCATCTCAACGCCAACAACGGCTCTTCACGACTCCACCTCTGATGGCGTCAACGGCACTGGAAGAGCCTCAATGTCCCCAACGTCCCCAACGCCCCCAACGCCCCCAATGTCCCCTCAACATCCTCAGTGTCCCCTCAGTGTCCCCTCAGTGTCCCCACAATGGCCCCAAAGTGCCCCCATCTCAACGCCAACAACGGCTCTTCACGACTCCACCTCTGATGGCATCAACGGCACTGGAAGAGCCTCAACGTCCTCAACGTCCTCAACGCCCCCAACGTCCCCAATGTCCCCTCAACCTCTCAGTGTCCCCAATGTCCCCTCAGTGTCCCCTCAATGTCCCCACAATGGCCCCAAAGTGTCCCCATCTCAACGCCAACAACGGCTCTTCACGACTCCACCTCTGATGGCATCAACGCCACTGGAAGAGCCTCAACGTCCCCAACGTCCCCAATGTCTCCAATGTCCCCTCAATGTCTCAGTGTCCCCAATGCCCCCTCTGTGTCTCAGTGTCCCCTCAGTGTCCCAAATGTCCCCTCAATGTCCCCACAATGGCCCCAAAGTGTCCCCATCTCAACGCCCACAACGGCTCTTCACGACTCCACCTCTGATGGCATCAACGGCACTGGAAGAGCCTCAACGTCCCCAACGTCCCCAACGTCCCCAACATCCCCAATGTCCCCAATGTCCCCTCAGTGTCCCAAATGTCCCCTCAACGTCTCAATGTCCTCAGTGTCCCCTCAGTGTCCCCACAATGGCCCCAAAGTGTCCCCATCTCAACGCCCACAACGGCTCTTCACGACTCCACCTCTGATGGCATCAACGCCACTGGAAGAGCCTCAACGTCCCCAACGTCCCTCAAGGTCCCCAACATCCCCAACGTCCCCTCAGTGTCTCAAATGTCCCCTCAACCTCTCAGTGTCCTCAATGTCCCCTCAGTGTCCCCAAATGGCCTCAGAATGGCCCCAAAGTGTCCCCATCTCAACGCCAACAACGGCTCTTCACGACTCCACCTCTGATGGCATCAACGGCACTGGAAGAGCCTCAACGTCCTCAACGTCCCCAATGTCCCCTCAGTGTCCCCAATGTCCCCTCAGTGTCTCAATGTCCCCAATGTCCCCTCAGTGTCCCCTCAGTGTCCCCACAATGGCCCCAAAGTGTCCCCATCTCAACGCCAACAACAGCTCTTCACGACTCCACCTCTGATGGCATCAACGCCACTGGAAGAGCCTCAACGTCCCCGAGGTCCCCAACGTCCCCGAGGTCCCCGCGGTCCCCGGAATGTCCCCTCAGTGTCCCCGCGGTGCCCACCTTGATGCCCACGACGGCTCCTTTGCTGCGGATGACCTGGGGGAAGGGGCGGCCGTCGTCGGCCTTTTGGTAGAAGGTCTCGTGGAAGAGGATGACTCCGCCGATGCAGGGGTCGACGCGGCCGTCGGCCGTGAACAGCAGTTGGCGGTACCACCGACGGTTCTCTTCCGTGTTTTCCGCTCCGATGGAACTCAGCCGTTTGGCGATACTCCCTACGGCAAACCAGTATAGACCAGTATAGACCAGTAGAAACCAGTAACCCAGAATGGGCTTCTCATGGTGACCCAGTGCCTCCCAGTGGCTCCCAGTGCCTCCCAGTAGCTCCCAGTGGCCGCTTGTGGCCGCTAAGAAGCCTTCAGACGCTTCTCAGCGCTCCCTGAGTCCATCCCAGTAGAAACCAGTTCATCCCAGTATAGACCAGTATAAACCAGTATAGACCAGTAACACAGAATGGGCTTCTGATGCTGTCCCAGTGCCTCCCAGTAGCTCCCAGTGGCCTCTTGTGGCCACTAAGAAGCCTTCAGATGCTTCTCAGCGCTCCCTGAGTCCATCCCAGTACAAACCAGTTCATCCCAGTATAGACCAGTATAAACCAGTATAGACCAGTAACACAGAATGGGCTTCTGATGCTGTCCCAGTGCCTCCCAGTAGCTCCCAGTGGCCTCTTGTGGCCACTAAGAAGCCTTCAGATGCTTCTCAGCGCTCCCTGAGTCCATCCCAGTAGAAACCAGTTCATCCCAGTATAGACCAGTATAAACCAGTAACCCAGAATGGGCCTCTCATGGTGTCCCAGTGCCTCCCAGTGGCTCCCAGTGGCTCCCAGTGGCCTCTCGTGGCCACTAAGAAGCCTTCAGATGCTTCTCAGGGCTCCCTGAGCCCATCCCAGTACAAACCAGTTCATCCCAGTATAAACCAGTAACCTAAACTGGGCTTCTGATGCTGTCCCAATGCCTCCCAGTAGCTCCCAGTGGCCTCTTATGGCCACTAAGAAGCCTTCAGATGCTTCTCAGGGCTCTCTGAGCCCATCCCAGTAGAAACCAGTTCATCCCAGTATAAACCAGTAACCTAAACTGGGCTTCTGATGCTAACCCAGTGCCTCCCAGTAGCTCCCAGTGCCTCCCAGTAGCTCCCAGTGGCCTCTTGTGGCCGCTAAGAAGCCTTCAGATGCTTCTCAGTGCTCCCTGAGTCCATCCCAGTAGAAACCAGTTCATCCCAGTATAGACCAGTATAAACCAGTATAGACCAGTAACCTAAACTGGGCTTCTCATGCTGTCCCAGTGCCTCCCAGTAGCTCCCAGTGGCCTCTTGTGGCCACTAAGAAGCCTTCAGACGCTTCTCAGTGCTCCCTGAGTCCATCCCAGTACAAAGCAGTTCATCCCAGTATAGACCAGTATAAACCAGTAACCTAAACTGGGCTTCTGATGCTGTCCCAGTAGCTCCCAGTGGCCTCTTGTGGCCTCTAAGAAGCCTTCAGACGCTTCTCAGCGCTCCCTGAGTCCATCCCAGTACAAACCAGTTCATCCCAGTATAGACCAGTATAAACCAGTATAAACCAGTAACCCAAAATGGGCTTCTGATGCTGTCCCAGTGGCTCCCAGGAGCTCCCAGTGGCCTCTTGTGGCCTCTAAGAAGCCTTCAGACGCTTCTCAGTGCTCCCTGAGTCCATCCCAGTAGAAACCAGTTCATCCCAGTATAGACCAGTATAAACCAGTATAAACCAGTAACCCAAAATGGGCTTCTGATGCTGTCCCAGTGCCTCCCAGTAGCTCCCAGTGCCCTCTTGTGGCCGCTAAGAAGCCTTCAGATGCTTCTCAGGGCTCCCTGAGCCCATCCCAGTACAAACCAGTTCATCCCAGTATAGACCAGTATAAACCAGTATAAGCCAGTAACCTAAACTGGGCCTCTCATGCTGTCCCAGTGCCTCCCAGTAGCTCCCAGTGCCCTCTTGTGGCCTCTAAGAAGCCTTCAGATGCTTCTCAGCGCTCCCTGAGTCCATCCCAGTAGAAACCAGTTCATCCCAGTATAGACCAGTATAAACCAGTAACCCAGAATGGGCCTCTCATGGTGTCCCAGTGCCTCCCAGTGCCTCCCAGTAGCTCCCAGTGGCCTCTCGTGGCCACTAAGAAGCCTTCAGATGCTTCTCAGGGCTCCCTGAGCCCATCCCAGTACAAACCAGTTCATCCCAGTATAAACCAGTATAACCCAAACTGGTTTCCTGCTGCCCCTGTGCCTTCCATTACTCCCAGTAACTCCCAGTAACTCCCAGTATCCCCATGTGCTGTCCCAGTGCTTCCCAGTCCAGCTCTGTCACCTCCCAGTGCCCTCCCAGTTGCTGCTCCAGTGCATCCCAGTAGCTCCCAGTGCCCTCCCAGTATGTTCCAGTTCCCTCCCAGTCCCTCCCAGTACTTCCCAGTACTGCCCAGTCCCTCCCAGTCTGTTCCCAGTGCCTCCCAGTGCCTCTCAGACCTCTCCCAGTGCCCTCCAGTCCCCCTCAGTGCCCTCCCAGTTGCTCCCAGTCCCTCCCAGTGCTCCCCAGTCCCCCCCAGTGCCCTCCCAGTTCATCCCAGTCCCTTCCCAGTCCCTCCCAGTGCCCCCCAGTTCCCTCCCAGTGCTTCCCAGTGCCTCTCAGACCCCTCCCAGTTCCCTCCCAGTGTTTCCCAGTGCCCCCCAGTCCCCTCCCAGTCCCTCCCAGTGCTTCCCAGTCCCCTCCCAGTGCTTCCCAGTCCCCTCCAAGTCCCTCCCAGTTCCCTCCTAGTCCCTCCCAGTCCCTCCCAGTTCCCTCCTAGTCCCTCCCAGTCCCCTCCCAGTCCCTCCCAGTTCCTCCCAGTCTCTCCCAGTGCCTCCCAGTCCCTTCCCAGTCCATCCCAGTGCCTCCCAGTTCCTCCCAGTGCTTCCCAGTGCCTCTCAAACCTCTCCCAGTCCCCTCCCAGTGCCTTCCAGTGCGCTCCAGTGCCCTCCCAGTCCCTCCCAATGCCTCCCAGTCCCTTCCCAGTCTGTCCCAGTGAACCCCAGTCCCTCCCAGTGCCTCCCAGTCCCTTCCCAGTGCCTCCCAGTCCCTTCCCAGTGCACCCCAGTCCCTCCCAGTCCATCCCAGTTCCCTCCTAGTCCCTCCCAGTGACCCCCAGTTCCCTCCCAGTGCCTCCCAGTGCTTCCCAGTGCCTCTCAAACCCCTCCCAGTGCCCTCCCAGTGCCTCCCAGTGCCCCCCAGTTCCCTCCCAGTTCCTCCCAGTGCTTCCCAGTGCCTCTCAAACCCCTCCCAGTGCCCTCCCAGTGCCTCCCAATGCCCCCCAGTCCCCTCCCAGTCCCTCCCAGTGCTCTCTTAGTACCTCTCAGACTTCTCCCAGTCCCTCCCAGTGCCCATCAGTGCCTCCCAGTGCCCCCCAGTCCCCTCCCAATGCCCCCCAGTCCCCTCCCAGTGCCCCCCAGTCCCCTCCCAGTCCCTCCCAGTGCCCCCCAATGCCTTCTTAGTACCCCTCAGACTTCTCCCAATGCCTCCCAGTCCCTTCCCAGTCCCCCCCAGTCCCCCCCAGTGCCCCCCAGTGCCCTCCCAGTCCCCTCCCAGTCCCCTCCCAGTGCCCCCCAGTGCCCACCAGTGGACTCATCGGCGGCGAGGATGCCTTTGCCGGGGGCGACGATGCGTTGGGCGATGGCCGCCAACTCCTTCTTCTGCTCCGGGGTCAACGCGGGCACCGGCGGAGACATCGCGGAGGCTCTGCGGATATCATCGACACCGTCACCCCCATCCGCCCCCCGAGTTTGGGGGGACCCAGAGGGGAATTTGGGGGGGACCCAGAGGGGATTGGGGGGGATCCGGAGGGGATTGGGGGGGACACAGAGGGGATTGGGGGGGATCCGGAGGGGATTGGGGGGGACACAGAGGGGATTTGGGGGGACACAGAGGGGATTTGGGGGGACAGAGAGGGGATTGGGGGGACAGAGAGGGCATTTGGGGGGGACCCAGAGGGCATTTGGGGGGACAGAGAGGGGATTGGGGGGATCCAGGGGGGATTGGGGGACACAGAGGGGATTGGGGGGGATCCAGAGGGGATTGGGGGGGACACAGAGGGGATTGGGGGGGATCCAGAGGGGATTGGGGGGGACACAGAGGGGATTGGGGGGGATCCAGAGGGGATTTGGGGGACACAGAGGGGATTGGGGGGGATCCAGAGGGGATTGGGGGGGGATCCAGAGGGGATTGGGGGGGACACAGAGGGGATTGGGGGGACACAGAGGGGATTGGGGGGGACACAGAGGGGATTGGGGGGGGATCCAGAGGGGATTGGGGGGGACACAGAGGGGATTGGGGGGGATCCAGAGGGGATTGGGGGGGACACAGAGGGGATTGGGGGGGATCCAGAGGGGATTGGGGGGGACACAGAGGGGATTGGGGGGGATCCAGAGGGGATTGGGGGACACAGAGGGGATTGGGGGGGGACACAGAGGGGATTGGGGGGGATCCAGAGGGGATTGGGGGGGACACAGAGGGGATTGGGGGGGGACACAGAGGGGATTGGGGGACACAGAGGGGATTGGGGGGGATCCAGAGGGGATTGGGGGGGACACAGAGGGGATTGGGGGGATCCAGAGGGGATTGGGGGGGACACAGAGGGGATTGGGGGGACACAGAGGGGATTGGGGGGGATCCAGAGGGGATTTGGGGGGGATCCAGAGGGGATTGGGGGGGACACAGAGGGGATTGGGGGGGATCCAGAGGGGATTGGGGGGGACACAGAGGGGATTGGGGGGATCCAGAGGGGATTGGGGGGACACAGAGGGGATTGGGGGACAGAGAGGGCATTTGGGGGGGACACAGAGGGGATTGGGGGGACAGAGAGGGGATTGGGGGGGACACAGAGGGGATTGGGGGGGACCCAGAGGGGATTGGGGGACACAGAGGGGATTGGGGGGATCCAGAGGGGATTGGGGGGGACACAGAGGGGATTGGGGGATCCAGAGGGGATTGGGGGGTATCCAGAGGGGATTGGGGGGGGACACAGAGGGGATTGGGGGACAGAGAGGGGATTGGGGGGGATCCAGAGGGGATTGGGGGGTATCCAGAGGGGATTGGGGGGGACACAGAGGGGATTGGGGGACAGAGAGGGGATTGGGGGGATCCAGAGGGGATTGGGGGGTATCCAGAGGGGATTGGGGGACACAGAGGGGATTGGGGGGGGACACAGAGGGGATTGGGGGGATCCAGAGGGGATTGGGGGGGACACAGAGGGGATTGGGGGACACAGAGGGGATTGGGGGGATCCAGAGGGGATTGGGGGACACAGAGGGGATTGGGGGGATCCAGAGGGGATTGGGGGGGACACAGAGGGGATTGGGGGACACAGAGGGGATTGGGGGGGACACAGAGGGGATTGGGGGACACAGAGGGGATTGGGGGGGATCCAGAGGGGATTGGGGGGGATCCAGAGGGGATTGGGGGGGACACAGAGGGGATTGGGGGGACACAGAGGGGATTGGGGGGGATCCAGAGGGGATTGGGGGGCACAGGAGTTTGGGGGGCACCGGGTAGGGGAGAAAGGAGGGGAAAAAGGGGGGGAAGAG